>NC_069074.1:80721969-81024607 GCF_025698485.1 Gossypium arboreum
CACCGTAATATCGCAATGTTGGCCCGGAAATATGTAAGAAAAGGGTGCGGCGTACCTTGCGTCGTGCTTTCGATGACAAGGAATCGAAAAGAAACCCGAATCGGTGCCGTGGTTTGTGAATACCGGATGTTTTCCTGAAGAATTGCCGGTTTACCACTGTTCGGAAATAGAATTTGGCATCGAGTTGGTACCGGTACCACTCTAATTTCGATAGCTCCGTATCGTATGGCACCAACGGAATTAAAGGAGTTGAAAGCTCGGTTGCAAGAATTGGTGGATAGAGGTTTTGCTCGCCGAGTTTTTCGCCTTAGGGTGCGCCGGTGTTGTTCGTGAAGAAGAAGGATGGAACCATGCGGTGTGCATCGACTATCGTCGCCTTAATAAAGCGACGATAAAGAACAAATATCCGTTGCCACGTATCGATGACTTGTTCGATCAACTGAAGGAGCCTCGGTGTTCTCGAAAATAGATTTGAGATCGGGCTATTATCAATTGCGAATCCGAGATTGAGACGTACCCAAGACGCCTTGAGCGAGATATGGTCACTATGAGTTCCTAGTGATGCCGTTTGGGCTCACTAATGCCCTAAGGTATTTATGGATTTAATGAATCGGATCTTGGACCATATTTGGATCGATTCATAGTCATGTTCATTGATGACATCTGGTCTATTCAAGAGATGAGACCGAACATCTTGAACACTGCGGTTAGTGCTGCAAATTTTACGGGATAAGCAATTATATGCTAAGTTCAAGAAGTGTGAGTTCGGTTAAGAGAGGTTAGCTTCTTGGGTCATGTGGTATCTGCATCGGGTATTCGAGTCGACCGAATAAAATTTCAGCCATACTTAATTGGAAGCCTCCAGAAATATTATTGAGGTTCAAGCTTTTTGGGGCTTGCCGGTTATTACCGACGATTTGTAAAGGTTTCTCAACGATAGCCACGCCGATGACGGCTTACTCCAAAAGGATGTTAAGTTCGAATGGACGGAGAAATGTCGAAAAGTTTCGATCAATGAAACCTTATTTGACCGAAGCCCCAATTCTAGTGCAACCCGAGTCCCAAGCAAAGAGTTTGTCATCTATAGCGACGCCTCCCTACTTGGGTTAGGTTGTGTATTGATGCAAGAAGGTCGAGTTGTGGCCTATGCGTCGAGGCAATTAAAGCCACATGAGAAAAATTATCCGACCCATGATCTCAAATTGGCCGCCATCGTATTCGCCTTAAAGATTTGGCGACATTACTTATTTGGTGAAAGATGCCATGTGTACTCGGATCACAAAAGTCTCAAATATTTGATGACCCAAAGAGACTTAAATCTGCGACAAAGACGTTGGCTCGAGCTGTTAAAGGATTATGAGCTGGTCATTGACTATCACCCGGGAAAGGCGAATGTGGTTGCGGATGCCTTGAGTCGTAAATCATTATTCACTTTACGAGCGATGAATGTGCACTTGTCTGTTCGATCCGACAATGTGTTAGTGGCTGAATTGAAAGCCAAACCAGTATTGACACATCAAATTCGAGAAGCTCAGAAAGTCGATGACGAGTTGGCTACAAAACGGACTGAGTGTGTTTCGAACAAGGATTCGGAGTTTCAAATCGATGATGACGATTGTTTGAGGTTCAAAGGTCGTCTGTGTGTTCCAAAGAATTCGGAACTCATTTCGATAATTCTGAATGAAGCTCATTGTAGCCGAATGGCAATCCACCTGGGGAGTACGAAGATGTACAACGATTTGAAACGTCGGTTTTGGTGGCATGGTATGAAACGAGACATCTCCGACTTTGTTTCGAGATGTTTAATATGTCAACAAGTGAAAGCGGAACATCGGTGCCTTCAGATTACTTCAGCCAATCACGATACCCGAGTGGAAATGGGATCGAGTCACAATGGACTTTGTATCCGGACTGCCATTGTTAGCAAGTAAGAAGGATGCGGTTTGGGTCGTGGTAGATAGACTGACTAAGTCGGCTCACTTTGTCCCCGTACGTCGGATTTTTCAATGGACAAACTAGCCGAATTGTACGCTTCTCGATTGTGAGATTACACGGGTGCCTATTTCCATCGTGTCGGATAGAGATCCGAGATTTACCTTGCGATTTTGGAAAAAAGTTGCAAGAAGCTTTGGGTACCAAGTTGCATTTCAGCACCGCCTTTCACCCCCAAACCGATGGTCAATCCGGCGGATAATTCGATACTTGAGGATATGTTGAGATGTTGCGTCCTCGAGTTTAGTGGTTCATGGGAACGGTATTTGCCGTTGATTGAATTCGCTTACAACAACAGCTTTCAATCAAGTATTAAGATGGCACCCTACGAGGCTCAGACGGTCGTAAATGCCGTACACCATTGTTTTGGACCGAGCTTGGTGAAAGCAAGATCTTGAGGTGGATTTGATTAGAGATGCTGAATGAAAAGTGAAAGTAATCCGTGAAAGTCTCAAGATAGCCTCCGATCGTCGAAAGTTGTACGCGGATCTGAAGCGTAAGGATATCGAGTATCGGTGGGTGATAAAGTGTTTCTCAAGGTATCGCCTTGGAAAAAGATACTCGATTCGGTAGTAAGGGCAAGTGAGCCCGAGGTTCATTGGGCCATATGAGATATCCGAGCGAATCGGTCCAAGGGCATATCGTTTGATTTTGCCCCCTGAACTCAAAAAGGTTCACGATGTCTTTCATGTTTCGATGCTTCGACGCTATAGATCCGATCCATCGCACGTGATTAGTCCATCAGAAATTGAAATTCAAGCTAATATGAGTTATGAGGAAGAACCGATTCGTATCCTATCACGAGAAGTGAAAGAGTTGCGAAACAAGCGGGTTCCGCTAGTGAAAGTGTTATGGTTCAAGCACGGGATAGAAGAAGCTACTTGGGAGACCGAGAACTCTATGAAAGAGCGATATCCAAACCTATTTACGGTAAGATTTTCGGGACGAAAATTTCTTAAGTAGGGAGAGTTGTGACACCCAAAATTGACCCTAGTCGAATGTGGTCTCGGGACCATAAAACCGAGGCATAAAAATAATTAAAATTTATTTTGATTCCTATAATATGTGTGTGCTCATGTATGACATTTTATGATGATTGATTTAGTGTTATAAAGGTGAATTCCACTAGAAAGGAGTTAGTAGTGAACTTTGAAAGTACGATAGGAAATGTGTGATGACTAATTAAAGCATGCATGCAAAATAATGGACTTGCATGTCAAATTCCCTTTTACAAGTGATGGCGGCCATGACAAAGAGATATGGGCTAAACATGTCATGAAACATGTTTTGTTGGGCATTAGGAGAAATAATAAACAAATAAGCATGGGTAAGAAAAGAATGAAAAAAAAATGTGTGTGAGAGTAGCATTCCCCCTTGCCGTGAGTTGAGAAAGAAGGAAGAAAAAAAATTGTTGTGTTCATCCATTTTCACTTCTTGGCGAAAATACTAAGGAAAAGGGGAGGATTTTTGCTTCATGCTTGGTTTGGAAGAGATCTAGAAGGAGATTTGGCTAAGTTTGCATCAAGATTAAGGTATGTATGAGGTTGTGTTACGAGTTTCATGCATGTTTTGGTTGCTAACTTGATGTGCATGTTAGCCATGGCTCAAATCTTTGTTATGCCATGGAAATGGTATTTGGCCAAAGTTGTTATGGTGATAAAGCCATTGCGTGCTAAGTGTGAAGCTTGATGATGATGCATGCAATGATGGATTGTCTACTCTTGAGTAAGATTTTGAGTTTTCTTTTGTTTAATCATGATTGAAGTTGAAAAGGGCATGATTGTCATATTCGCCATGATGCATTCATGAGCATGGTTCATGCTTCTTGCATGTTAGTTAAAATTTGTGTTTTGGATGGCTATGGACACCTTGAAATTGACCATGCTCATATATGTATATATATGTTTGCACATGATGTTTTGGTTATGAATTAAGTGATGAATATGTTTGTTTAAAGAAGAAGATGTTGAAGAATGATTGTGAAATTGCAAGCACATTCGCCTAGCACACATATGAGTGCTTGATGCTATATTATAAGTTTTGAGCTACAATATGCAAAGCATTAACTAGTAAAATGCATGCTGTTTTTGTGAGGTATTAAGTGCATAATTGGCCTCAACATGTACATGAATATTCGCCTTGGGTAGCCTATTGAAGGCCTTAGCTTTTCCTTGATGCTCGAATAAATTGTATTGAATTGCTTGATGTAGTATAAAATGTGCATGACCATTGTGTATTCAAGCTAAAGAGTGGCCATATGACCATTTAAACTCCTTGTCATATTCGCCATAAGCTAGCAAAATGAGGTTTTAATAAATTGAATTTGTTTGAATTAGCTCAAGAGCTAAGAGGGCCACAATTGGACAAGGGAAGGAAAAAGTGATCGAATAGCCGTAAAAGCCGTTCGACAACATCCGAGGTAAGTCCTCAAGAAGTGACCTTAATTGAATTATGTGGAATGAAATATGGATGTATTGATTATTGATTTATGTGTGTATGAGTATTCGAATAATACCCGGCTAAGTCCCAAGGCGATTATGCTAGTGAATATAATTGTGTTTGAGCCTTAGTAACGAAAATGAAATATGTATGTCCAATGATTATTGATGTATGTGTGCATGAGAAATTGAATGATATCCGGGCTAAGCCCCGAAGACAATTATGCTGGAAATTATATCCGGTTAAGACCAAGGCAATTGTGCTAGTGGCTACATCCGGCTAAGACCAAGGCATTCGTGCGAGACATTCTATCCGGCTAAGACACGAAGGCATTTGTGCACGTGGTTATATCCGGTTATATTCAAAGAATCTTGGGCTGGAGGTGAGTGTTGGTTGCTGTAATAAATTCAATTAGTACGCTCAAAAAGCCCAAAGAATAAGGTACGTTTATATGTGCATTGGAAAGTCGACATGTTTGAGCAACATTCGCTCAATCGACTAATGAATTTCAGCTATTGAATTGATCGATACTTTGTGAAAGTATATAATGATGAAGTGTGAAGTAAGAATGACTATGTGAATGAGTATTAATGGAATGATGTATTTGGTTATGTGAATGTATTGCTTTAATAAAAGCTGATTATATTCCTTGAGACTTACTAAGCATAAAAAAATGCTTACCCCGTTGCTTTGGCTCTCTGTTTTATAGATTTCGCTCGATAGCAATCAGATTCGGGATCAATAAAGTCAAGTCATCCACACTATCAATGCCTCTATTTTGGTATAAATTTTGGTTGAACTTTGAAATGGCATGTATAGGACTACCCTTGTTGGTTTAAATATGTTGTGATGTATATGTATACGGCCATGCGAAAATGGCTCGTAAAAGTGAAGTATCAACTTAGACTATTTGCGGTTTGTATATATATATATGGTGTCATGATGTGACTATGGATTGGAAATGGGAATGATGGTCACATGATCAGCCATTGGCATGGTTAAAATGATCATATGTGAACCTATGTATGGCAAGACTAGTTGGTTCATGGAGACTACAAAATAGGTAAGACCTACCTTAAAACAGATGCTGCCAGCTGCAGTGACGTGAATGTGAAAAATCACCAAAATTTGTAGGAATGGTATTAAATAGTGAATAAGCTATGTAAATGAACCTTGATGAGTCTATTTTCATATGGAAGAAACGAAATGGTCGTAGGAGTTACATGTTAAGAGATATTAAAGCTATTGTGAGACAGGGCCAGAACGGTTTCTGGGTCCCCTGTCGCAACTTTAAAAATTTACTATAAATTATCCAGAAAGAATTAGGAGTCATGCCTTATATGTACAGATTCCATTTTTAGTCTAGTTTCATTAGAAACAAACGGAACCAGTATTAAAGCCCTGTACAGTGAGATATTCAAGTTGTAACGCGCGAAGGTCAGAGCAGTCGATCCCTGTAACATGGGTGACTTTAACTAGAAATAAATCCATGGATGGATATATGAGTCTAAATTCAGGGAAAATTTACGAAACTAGTTTCTGAGTTTTGAAACTCGAGATATGATTTTTAAGGCGACGGTGACGCAGTTTTCCAGCCCGACTGGAAATGTCAAATTGGTAGGCAAAATATGTGGACTTGACTTATTAACCCCTCGTGTCCGACACCGGCAATGGTCTCGGGTTCGAGGTGTTACACGTTGTATGCATTCGTAGTTTCATATATACAATTTATGCATTATTAAAACATTAAAAACATAAATACAACAATGTTTATCACGTACGAACTTACCTCGGATGTAAAAACGACGAAACTAGTCAATTAATCAAGTACTTTGCTCTTGCCTCGATCTAAGTCCGAGTTCCTCTTTTTTTGATCTATATGTATTCAAAATTAACCCATTTAATCACCAACTCATTTAATTTCATCCACAAACACATATTTTCATTTTGCACTTTAGCCCCTAGAGTTTCACATTTGTTCAATTTAGCCTTTTAATCACAAAAACACAAATTATACAAAATTTAACAAAGCCCATGCTTAGCCGAATTCTCTATAGGTCCCTAGTAGCCCATATTTTTCATTTATTTCAAAATTTAACCCCTCGATTTATGCTTTTCAATTTAATCCCTAATACGTATTTTCACTCAAAATCACTTTACAAAACATGTATATCAAGCACCAAGCTTTCATAATTCATCATCAAACATCATAAAACACATGAATTCATCAATGATAACTTTCAAAATCATCAACACTTTCAAAAATTGAGGCATGGGTTAGCTAAAAAACGAAGCAACGATTACAAAAACATAGAAATCATCAAAAACCAAACAAATTACATACCTTAATCAAGCTTATCAATGGCTGAATAGTTTAAGCATTCAAACCCTATCCTTTTATTTTATTTTCAATGCAAAGATGAACAAAAATGATGATAATTTCACTTGATTTTATCTAATATAACATTAATAATCTATTTACCATTTTAACCTTATTTATAACCATTTAAAATCATTCATTTAATGCCCAATTATGTCAAATTCCACTATCAATGGTCTAATTACAACATAAGGACCTCTTATTTAATAAGCTATGGCAAATAGACACCTTTATCATATAGAATGCAACTGTTGCATTTTACGCGATTTAGTCCTTTTTTCTCAAATTGAGCTATTAAGCGGTAAAATTAGCTCACATAATTTTCACACATGCACAGTCACATACTGTAAAACCAATAATAATATTAAAATATTTTTGACTCGAATTTGTGATCCCAAAACCACTGTTAGAGTAGGGTTTAACCCGAAATGTTACAATAAATGGATGTTTGACATTTGGGTCTTTTTATAAAAAAAAAATTGAAGGAGGTGACAACCCTAGTAGAAATACTAGGGTGGGACATTCACCTCTCTTCTACTTTAAGTAGGATGTTATTTTTCTAGTTAAAATAAACTTCTACAATTCTACAAAGGTTCTACCTTCTCTTCCTATAAATAAATGGCACCAGTAGAGGTATTTACAGAATGTTTGAGAGATTGTTATTCTGCTGAAAAATAGAGAGAATTTATTCTCAACTTTTAAATATATTTTTCCAGAATAACAATTTTACTAGCTTTTATTAAGAAGAGATAATTTCATTTTTCACCCCAAAAGAAAATAAAACATTTTCTAGTTTTGTGTTTTGATTCAATTGGTTCGAGCCCAAACTTGAAACAGTTCGTGGTACGAGAATAGCGTAGAAGATCATTTGGTTTATATTTGAAAAACATCAAGGATCCACTAATCTGACAACACATGTACGAATTTGGTTAAGGTTTATTGCTATAAATACCACAAACCGGGTCGATTTTCATAATTTTAATTTTTTTCATTGTGCAAGAAAACCGTTTTAAATCCATACTTTTTTCCAAAAAAATATACAAAAATACTCTGCAAAAGATAGTAATTGAAACGTACTATGAATCGCCTTTACCATCGTGGAGTTGGAGAACTTCAAATCGTGAGAATTTTCTTGATGAACTGCGAAAATATGTTGTCGGGCAAGAAAACATTTGCATTATCTCTGACAGATCGAAGGGACTAGTTACTGCGATTAGACATTCTAGGGTTCTGTGGAGGTCCATTTACTGCATCCGCCACATTACTGTCAACTTTCACTAAGAGTGCAAGAATAAAGACAGATGCAAAGAACTTGTGAACATAGCTAAAAAAATCTCGTTTAGAATTTTATTTTGAAATAGTTTGAATCGCTTTACTAAAAGTAATTATAACATGTCATATCAGAATACATACGTAGGGTACAAGCTAGAACCACGTCGATTTAGGCATAGGCTAGTGAGGCTTAAGGCTGATATGGTGGGGGTAACGAATCCTTTCCTGTAGTGGTTGGGTAGCATGAAGCCGTGGCAATTTGCTCGAAGTTACAATGATAAGTATTGGTATGGTCAGATGACCACTAACCTTGTAGAGACTGTTAACTCCGTCTTGAAGTGTATACGTCATTTGCCAATTTTAGTTGTTTTCTCAGCTATGTTCTACAAGCTAGCAACATTGATTCTAAGAATGGGGCTAAGACAAGTGAAGCAGATGGAGGTGGGACGTGTGTACGTGGAGGAGGTTAGGAAGGTCATGGAAGTCAACATTCGAAGGGCGAGGTCGATGAATGAGAAACTATATTTCCAAAACTAGTAAACTTTTTGGGTGCCAGAGTACATCAACTGTTGTGCAGGGGTCCTAGGTAGGTCTTACGCAGTTGATCTCCAAAACAGGCAGTACGAGTGCAAAAGGTTCCAGACGTTTCGATATCCATGTGTGCATATACATGCAGCATGTGCATCTGCCAATCTGAATGTTAAACAATATATTAATGAGTTGTACACGCTAGAATGCACATTACGTATTTAGGGGAATGAGTTTCCCGTATGCGGGATGTCTCAACTTGGGAAGTGTCTCCATCTGCATTCAGGTGACTTTTAAATCAAGGACTATGTTGGTTACCCAAACTTGGCTTGCCTTCTTCTCTTCCTCTCTCCTTTTTATTTTTCTTTAGCTTTTTCGAATCAAGCCACAATGTTGAATGAGTCGATATCGATCAGTTCAATAACAAGAAGCAAGTGACGAAAAACGTTATGTAGTGATAGTAGCAAGTAGAGAAAGAAAACACTGGTGGTGGAGGAGCTGCGATTAGCAACAATAAATATGGCAATGCCGCACTCTTTCGTCAATAATAAAGTGCCTTTGGATTTTTAAAAAATGGTCATCGATTTGACAACCAAAATATGCTAGCAAAAAAAAAAAAATCAAAAACCACACCGTGTTGACAAAAAGAACGATGACATAAAAAAACAAAAAATCAATTTTTGTAAATTTGGATCGGTGCCAGCAACGTGAACTCCTATTAAAAAATATTTTCTTCTTTTTTAATCTCGAAATACCTGTATTCTTAAGTGTATTTGAAAAAAATTACATACTAGTGTCGACACAAAAAAAATGATTTTTTATAGTTCGGGCAATCATTACAAGATGATGGAGGGTGATGTCGATGGTGAGATTACCGACACCAATATGCATTGTAAAAAAAGGTTATTTTCGTATAAAATTTTGCATCTAAATTATTTTCATAAATAATTAATTTATTTAGATTAATTATGAAAAAAAGCCTTCCATGCAAGGTTGTTGAAATGGTTTTATATCTTCAGTATATTAACTCCTTTCGAGTCGTTTCATATTATTTTCTTGGATGCAATATCTCTTCATATAAATATCATATATCATATACCTATATCTATATAATATATCTTATATGGTGCAACTCCAAAATTTTAAAGTGTTTGATGAAAATATTCTCTGAAATTAATATTAATTTTTTAAATAATTTACATAATTTTTTTCTTTTGTCTTTCCATCTCTTTATCTATCTATATAATATAAATATATTAACTTCATTTTAAGTACTAAAAGCGAATCATCTAAAATATGCTATCTAAATAAGTAATTTATTGTTAATTTAAACATAAATTAATTAATATTTAAAAATAGAATTTACAATATATTAATCTATTTCAAATTTAATAAATTTAAATCTGAAAATTTAATTTGATTTTTCAAAATTCCAAACTTAATAAAGTTTATATATTTAAGTATAAAAATAAATTAGTTTAATTTAATTAAAATATAGTTCTAAATAAGTTATTTTATTATTTTATTTTAACTTAAATTAATTAATATTTAAAATTAGAATTCACATAATATTAATCTACTTCAAAACTAATAAATTTACATAAAAAATTTAATCAATTTTGTTTGAATTAAAAATTAATTTTTTCTCAATTTAAGTATATTAAAAATAAAATTAAATAAATAAATCAATTTAAATAAAATATAATTCATTAATTTATAATTAATTTAATTTAAAATTTTTAAATTGCATGTTTAAAAGAATAAATATTTAACAATAATAGAATATAAAATAAATATTGATAGTAATAAATATTTAACAATAATAGAATATAAAAAATTGATAGTAACTTTTATAATTATAAATATCGATAATTGTAAAATGGTAATCCATCATAACCTAAATTAGTTGTAAACCATTGATTAATTAGTGGTATATAATTGATAACAAAATGTGAATCATACATATGCTTAATAAATTGTAATTGAATGCAATTTTATAAATTTATATTTTATATATTTTTAAAATATTAATAACTGAAAAACTGATATTTTATAAATAAAAAATATAAATGTAGTAAAGCCACAATTAAAATAAATTTGGACAAATAAAAATATAATATTTAACTTGGTAGCCTTTTCTGGACACTCACAATGGGTTTATTATTGACAATGGGTTAATTGTCACGTATCTTTTGGGTGGAAATCAGCCTCTATAATTATAGTTGTGAATAATAATAGTAATACATGAGTAGTCAAATTTGAATGAGTTTGGTTGCGTTGACCGTTGGAAGTGGGGACCCTTCCATATTTACGTTTACAACATTCTAGACATTTCCCATATCGTTTACAAAATTTTACTTTTCTATTATAAAACAAAATAGCTTTCGTGTTTGGGTACCCTTTCATATTTGCGTTTACAACATTCTAGATTTTTCCCATATCGTTTACAAAATTTTCCTTCTCTATTATAAAACAAGTTTTTTTTTTGTTTTTTTATAAAAAAAATAATGATAGAATTTTAATTGTGTTAATTATTGATAATTGTAATTATGAGGTGTGGTATGCTAGTCGTTCACTCCAGCTTTTAACTATAAGGTTAGGGGGCTTAATCTTCACTTATGAGAATGAACCATATTTCACGACAAGTCGTTTACCACTTTGGATAGCACCCGTAACGAAGGGATTAATCATTGCCCACAAACAGTGGATATCGTGATTTTGACAAAAAAAAAATTGATAATTGTGAATAGTAATACTTTGAGTTGTCAAATTTGAATATTTAGTTAGCACTAGGAGAGGGGATCCTTTGATATTTGTCCAAGTTGAAGGAGGAAAATGAGGGGATTAGTTATAGCTACCGATAATAGACATTCTGGTTTCTACTAGAAAAATATTGATAATGTAAATAATAATAATACTTTGAGAAGTTAAATTTGAATATTTAGGTAGCATTGGGAGTGGGGAACCTTTTATATTTGCTACTCAATTTAAGAGCACACCAAGAATGAACTAAACAGGTAAAAAGTCATTTCCAAAGCTTCAACCTACTACTCAATAGATCGTTAGCACTTGATATGTAACACCTGGAAATATATAAGGTTAGATGTAATACTTTACCAAGAAATGAGTCTTAGTCTTGATGATTAAGAGCATGGTATACTCCATAGAGATCTTAGGTTCTATCCACTCCTCTCCCATTTATAATCTGATATTATAAATTATTACATTTATCCAAACTAGTGACTCCTATGTATTATAACTAAATCTTAAACAGCACAAAGCATGCTCTGTATACATAATAACTTGATACGCCACTTCATTGGCATGGTCTTGGCATTGTCCCTCCTAACATAGACTCACATCATCCAAACCTGTAACATAACATAAAATATCAATAAGTTCTCAAGAACTTAGTGAGAAAATACATAATTTGACCTTCACTTATACTTGAATATATCAGTTGATAATTCATCTTAACGACCATTGCATTCCAAATAACTTAAGCTTACTTCTGGCGAATATTTTCTCAAACTTTGTTTCTTTTATATATGCTAGATGCCATACATTACTCTAATCCATTCCTATTTTTCATCAATGACTTTAGTTCTTCAATTTTTCCCTTCTATCTTAACGTTCAAAATCCATACCAATATCCTTTTGAGGACCAATACAACTCGAATATCGTCTCGCGTACATACCTAATCCAGAACCAATGTACAATCAAAATTATTATTGAACTAATACATAATTGGTGAATTCCTTTTTCGAACAATTAAAATTTAACCTTTATTTAGAACACTTCTGTAATACCCCTCACCCGTATTCAACGCCAGAATAGGGTTACGGAGCATTATCGGACTTATAACACATATAAATGTACTTTTCTCACACATTCAATCAAATTATACAATTATTATTCAATCTCAATCATTTTGCCCCTTATAATAGCCTTCGAGGCCTTAAACATGCTTTAGGAGTGGTTCGGGACTAAATCAATAACTTATAAAACTTTCATGAACCTTTGAAAAATTTCTCGAAACAGGAGACACACGCCTATGTGGCTAGGTTGTGTATCTCACATAGCCACTAGACACACCTGTGTGTCTAACTCGTGTGCCTTTCGAAGTGGCCACACACGCCCGTGTGCTAGGCCATGTGCTCAGCCATGCCAATCCTGTGGGGTATACTAACTTATGCAACACGGCCAAGTTACACACCCGTGTTCTAGGCCATGTGCCAATTTGGGGGATATACTGACTTATGCCACACGGCCATTCGCATACCCATGTGTGAGGCCATGTGGAGCATACTGACTTGCTTCCAATTGCAACACCAAGGGACACACGGCTGTGTACTATAACGTTGTGTCACACATGGTTGAGTCACAAGCCCATGTGTTTTGCTCGTGTGGATGAAAATAGGCTAGTTACAAGCCACCTTTCTCACCCAAAGGAAACGCACCTATACAAGTGCAAATGATACCATTTCTATACACAATTAAACAGCCAAATCAATCTCAAATCATCACATTATAGACCATTTCAATACCAATCTGTTCAAAGCTTATAACACAATCATTTACTTAACTAAATCACATACCAATCAATAAGATTCGTAAGCCAAGATTCATATATATATATATATATCATATACTATATCAACCTACTTTATTAACCAATTTGCCATTCAAATACCAAACTAAAACCAAGTACATCTCAAGCTATTACACAACACATACCAAATGGCCATTTGAATATCTTAAACCATCATTAAGCTTACCAAAATAGCCCATATCACATAAGAATATATATACTTTAAACTACATAACTTAATCATGCCATTTCAAATAGCCAAAATGTAACACCCCGATCCCGAGACCGGTGATGGTCTCGGGATCGGGGTGTTACAATTTTATTGGTATCAGAGCCACGGTTTAGTCGATTCTAGGACTACCGTGAGGTGTTTGGGGTCTAGCTATACATGCCATTAAATGATGAATCAATAGTGTGGTGATTTCGACAATTTGACTTTGAGTTTGTTTATAGCAATGGATCCCGATCCCAACCGAGCAATAGCTTATGATGGGGAGAGTGTGGCGCTGCTCCCTTTAAAGGGACAAAGGCCGTGGACTCTCAACCTATGGCCAAGAATCCGAATGATGAGGCTAGGCAAGCCTTTTATAGTGTGATGAACGAATGGTTTAACCAATACATTCGAACTAACACGGCTGTTCCACAACCTCCATTCCCGACAAATGCAACCCCAGACCTACAATACCTCCGAAATCGACCAAATAAGGTCAAGTAAGCCCCAATCGATAGGATTCAAAACATGGGGCCACCGAATTTAAAGCTACGGATGATGATGATGCGAACGAGCTGAATTTTGGTTGGACAACACTATCCGGTGCTCGATGAGCTATCTTGTACACCGATGAGTGCTTAAAGTGTACCATCTCCTTGCTACGTGATTCCGCCTACTATTGGTGGAGTACTCGACTTCGTGGTGCCTAAAGAGCAAGTGACTTGGGAATTCTTTCAAACCGAGTTCAAAAAGGTATATCATCGAGATTCATCGACCAAAAGCGAAGGAATTTCTTGATCTTAAGCAAGGTTCTATGTCGATTCCGACTATGAACGAAAATTTGTGAGGCTTAGCCGATCTGCGCGAGAATGCATTTCGTCCGAAGCTATTATGTAAACGCTTGAGGATGGGCTGAATGATGATATAAGGATGTTCGTTGGCATTCTCGAAATACGAGATCGTAGTACTTGTTGAGCGAGCTTGTAAAGTCAAAGAGCTTAGAAAGGAGAAACAAAAAGTGATGTGGAACCGGAGAATTCGAAGAGGTCCTCGGAAAGTCTCTTCAACAGCATCGAAGAGATTTCGAGATGATGTGAACCGGTCTAGAGGCGCTTTGGGCTTTTCTAGACGAGGACGCGATCGACCCCTGTGACCACACGAGTCACTTCGATCGCCATGGTGGAAATGATCGCCGAGAGGGCGGAGTGTCAACATTGTGGCAAATGGCATTCGGGAGCTGTTGGTTTCGTGATCGCTCTATAAGTGTGGATCGGCCGACCACTTTATGAAGGATTGCCCGAGGATGCTTGAACAGAATGTGAGTCGAGTGGAAACCGGGTGCTACCATCGCCGAGGTAGGCCACCTAGAAATATGGGCAATGTCAGTGGCGGTCAGAGAGGATCTAGAGATGCTGAACAGGAAGTGAAAGTAATCCGTGAAAGTCTGAAGATAGCCTCCGATCGTCAGAAGTCGTACGCGGATCTGAAGCGTAAGGATATCGAGTATCAGGTGGGTGATAAAGTGTTTCTCAAGGTATCGCCTTGGAAAAAGATACTCAGGTTCGGCCGTAAGGGCAAGTTGAGCTCGAGGTTCATTGGGCCATATGAGATATCCGAGCGAGTCGGTCCAGTGGCATATCGTTTGATTTTGCCCCCTGAACTCAAAAAGGTTCACGATGTCTTTCATGTTTCGATGCTTCGACGCTATAGATCCGATCCATCGCACGTGATTAGCCCATCAGAAATTGAAATTCAAGCTAATATGAGTTATGAGGAAGAACCGATTCGTATCCTATCACGAGAAGTGAAAGAGTTGCGAAACAAGCGGGTTCCGCTAGTGAAAGTGTTATGGCTCAAGCACGGGATAGGAGAAGCTACTTGGGAGACCGAGAACTCTATGAAAGAGCGATATCCAAACCTATTTACGGTAAGATTTTCGGGACGAAAATTTCTTAAGTGGGGAGAGTTATTACAGCCCAAAATTGACCCTAGTCGGAATGTGGTTTCGGGACCACAAAACCGAGGCATAAAAATAATTAAAAATTTATTTTGATGCCTATGATATATGTTAACTTGTGTATGACAATTTGATGTTTCGATTTAGTGTTATAAAGGCGAATTCCACTAGAAAGGACTTAGTAGTGAACTTTGAAAGTACGATAGGAAATGTGTGATGACTAATTAAAGCATGCATGCAAAATAATGGACTTGCATGTCAAATTCCCCCTTTTTACAAGTGATGGCCGGCCATGACAAAGAGATATGGGCTAAACATGTCATGAAACATGTTTTGTTGGGCATTAGGGAGAAATAATAAACAAATAAGCATGGGTAAGAAAAGAATGAAAAAAAATGTGTGAGAGAGTAGTATTCCCCATTGCCGTGCAACCAAGAAGAGAAACAAAAAATTTGTTCATCCTTTCTCATCTTTTGGCGAAAAACATAAGGAGGAAGAAAGGGATTTTTGCTCCATTTTTTGGTTTAGAAGAGAACTAGAAGGAGATTTGGCCATACTTGTACCAAGATTAAGGTATGTATGAAGTTGTGTTAGGAGTTTCATGCATGTTTTGGTTGCTAACTTGATGTGCATGTTAGCCATGGTTCAAATCTTTGTTATGCCATGGAAATGGTATTTGGCCAAAGTTGTTATGGTGATTAAGCCATTGCATGCCAAGTGTGAAGCTTGATGATGATGCATGCAATGATGGATTGTCTACTCTTGAGTAAGATTTTGAGTTTTCTCTTTGTTTAACCATGATTGAAGTTGAAAAGGGCATGATTGTCATATTCGCCATGATGCATTCATGAGCATGGTTCATGCTTCTTGCATGTTAGTTAAAATTTGTGTTTTGGATGGCTATGGACACCTTGAAATTCGCCATGCTCATATATGTATATATATGTTTGCACATGATGTTTTGGTTGTGAACTAAGTGATGAATATGTTTGTTTAAAGAAGAAGATGTTGAAGAATGATTGTGAAATTGCAAGCACATTCGCCTAGCACACATATGAGTGCTCGATGCTATATTATAAGTTTTGAGCAACAATATGCAAAGCATTAACTAGTAAAATGCATGCTGTTTTTGTGAGGTATTAAGTGCATAATTGGCCTCAACATGTACATGAATATTCGGCCTTGGGTAGCCTATTGAAGGCCTTAGCTTTTCCTTGATGCTCGAATAAATTGTATTGAATTGCTTGATGTAGTATAAAATGTGCATGACCATTGTGTATTCAAGCTAAAGAGTGGCCATATGACCATTTAAACTCCTTGTCATATTCGGCCATAAGCTAGCACAATGAGGTTTTAATAGATTGAATTTGTTTGAATTAGCTCAAGAGCTAAGAGGGCCACAATTGGACAAGGGAAGGAAAAGTGATCGAATAGCCGTAAAAGCCGTTCGACAACATCCGAGGTAAGTCCTCAAGAAGTGACCTTAATTGAATTATGTGGAATGAAATATGGATGTATTGATTATTGATTTATGTGTGTATGAGTATTCGAATTCTACCCGGGCTAAGTCCCGAAGGCGATTATGCTAATGATTATAATTGTGTTTGAGCTTTAGTAACGAAAATGAAATATGTATGTCCAATGATTATTGATGTATGTGTGCATGAGAAATTGAATGATATTCGGGCTAAGCCCCGAAGACAATTATGCTAGAAATTATAACCGGGTTAAGACCCGAAGGCAATGGTGCTAGTGGCTATATCCGGGCTAAGACCCGAAGGCATTCGTGAAAGTCATTCTATCCGGGCTAAGACCCGAAGGCATTTGTGCAATCGTGATATCCGGGTTAAGTCCCGTGAGGCCTTGGTGCGGTTACCATATCCGGCTATGTCCCGAAGGCGTTTGAACGAGTAGCTATATCCGGTTAAGCTCAAAGGTATGTGATTTGAAAATTATAAGCTTGCTGGAAAAATTTCAGCTAATACACTTGTGAAATTTCCCAATAACAAGGTAAGGGTGGTGTGTGCTTGGCAAGCTAGGAGTAAGAGCGTATGCATATCCGCTCCTATGATGGAACGAGTTATCGTATATTAACGAAGCCGTTATTTGTGTATGAACCTAAGAGTTGGGATGGTGAAGTAAGTATGATTATGTGAATGTGTATTAGTGAAATGATGTATTTGGTTATGTGAATGTAATGCTTTAATTAAAGCTGATTTTATTCCTTGAGACTTACTAAGCATAAAAATGCTTACCCCGTTGCTTTGGCTCTCTGTCTTATAGATTTTGCTCGATAGCAATCGGATTTGGGATCATTAAAGTCGAAGTCATCCACACTATCAACGCCTCTATTTTGGTATAAATTTTGGTTGAACTTTGAAATGGCATGTATAGGACTACCCCTTGTTGGTTTAAAAATGTGGTGATGTATATGTGTACGGCCATGCGAAAACGGCTCGTAAAAGTGAAGAATGAACTTAGACTATTTGCGGTTTGTATATATATATAGGGTGTCATGATGTGACTATGAATTGGAAATGGGAATGTTGGTCACATGATCAGCCATTGGCATGGTTAAAATGATCATATGTGGACCTATGTATGGCAAGACTAGTTGGTTCATGGAGACTACAAAATAGGTAAGACCTACCTTAAAAACAGATGCTGCCAGCTGCAGTAACGTGAATGTGAAAAATCACCAAAATTTGTAGGAATGGTATTAAATAGTGAATCAGCTTTGTAAATGAACCTTGATGAGTCTATTTTCATATGGAAGAAACGAAATGGTCATAGGAGTTACTTGTTAAGAGATATTAAAGCTATTGTGAGACAGGGCCAGAATGGTTTCTGGGTCCCCTTTCGCAACTTTAAAAATTTACTATAAATTATCCAGAAAGAATTAGGAGTCATGCCTTATATGTGCAGATTCCATTTTGAGTCTAGTTTCATTAGAAACAAACGGAACCAGTATTAAAGCCCTGTACAGTGAGATATTCAAGTTGTAAAGCGCGAAGGTCAGAGCAGTTGATCCCTGTAACAGGGGTGACTTTAACTAATAAACTGTACCAATTGGCCCAACCAAAAATTCTAGAAATAAATTCATGGATGGATATATGAGTCTAAATTCAGGGAAAATTTACGAAACCAGTTTCTGAGTTTTGAAACTCGAGATATGATTTTTAAGGCGACAATGACGCAGTTTTCTAGCCCGACTGGAAATGTCAAATTGGTGGGCAAAATATGTGGACTTGACTTGTTAACCCCTCGTGCCCGACACCGGTGATGGTCTCGGGATCGGGGTGTTACACAAAAACACTTCCAATAACCTAGCCAAGGTAACCATAGTCTATACTTATCAAACCTTACATCATTATCAGGCCAAATCCCATGGCTAAATACATATCAAGCACATATGCATCATGTAACAGCCCGGTTTAGGGCCTAATTGGAATAATGGTCTCGGGACAACAAATCTGAAGTTGGAGGAATTATTTTATTATTATTTTAGAGTCATAGTATGATTATAGTGTTAGAACGCTGGTGCCTCCAAGGCGCAGTGGAAAAATAAAATAATTAAACACATTCCGGCGATCCAAACCATGGATCCATGTGTAAGGAACGTATCGGGGTGATAAAAGGTTTCGAAATTATCAAAACTTCAATCTGAGTAGACAGCGACGCCTAGGCAACGGGAATCCTGAACCACTATCGAACCAAGCCGCAACCTTTTCGATGTCGGCCTCTACGTAGTCCACCCAGTTGACAATGAACGGTAGAAAAATCTCAGATTTGTTAGTATATCTTTATGCTTGACGGCTGCTAGGCCCTTTAGCATAGTTTCGGGCTTATTTATATATATTATCTCTTTAGGGTTTTTACCCTTGCCATATATAACACCCTTTTAATTGGTATATCTTTGTAATGAATATTAATTCATTAAAATTAATCTGAACATAATAGTCATCATTAAAATAAATATAATAATGTTTAACCGAAAATTATAATTACATTAATTATAATAAAGATTTCGGTAAACTATATTTATTTAAACTTATATACGAACCAAATTCATATACTATTGAAATTATGTTCTGATTATGTGTACAACATCCTTGTACGTATAGTATGTTCAACAATTTGATTGCCCAATTAAATTAATTCTTATAATTAATTTAATTCATCTGACAATCATAATACAATACCAACTATGTTTTACTCCGTTCATTTCAACCATAGGGTGTGACCTTATAGGTTCTTGTAACGTTAACAGTAATATTAGAACAATTCTAATGTTACAAACAATGAGTGGCATCTAGCAATGCATCATTGCTACCTAAGTTACGAGAAGTCATGATTCGACATAACCTTTTGTGATTAACCTTTCATGCATTAATCCTTAAGTCCTATATCTTTGGAATGGACACAAGTCATGGAATAGTCACACTTGCATAGTCCATCCCATGTTTCTTGATACCTTAAGTGAACTATGATACACAAATAAGTATGACATCTCATATCAACTTATTTGAGCATGGCCATGCATTTCTAGTCTCACTCAATCAAGTGGCCTAAGATATTACTCCCATTATGTAGGAGGGACTTATCCTATCTTGATCAACCATATCCTCTACATAGATTGTGGTATATCCAACATCGCTTTATAGAACAACCGATTCACGATGTTCGTTTGACTATATCAAAATATACAACTCACGATGTTGGGATAATGATGATCTCAAGTATGAGGATCATATACATATTAGATCATATACATATTAATCACTATGAGTAATGTTGTGACAATTACATAATAATCCAAGAAACATACTCAAAGCGGTCACCCAATATGTTGTTCTCTAACACACATATTCATGCATTGATTTTGACACTCCATATCAATGACAACTCTTTATCATCAATCAGCTACATGTTAGTCTTAATGCATTATTGTTGTCCTAGCCAACAATAATACTTGACTAAGAATCTTTTAAGAATAATCATATTATTCTCAGGACATTATTATAAAACATTTTATTTATGTACACAGAAAAGAAACTGAAATAATAATGGCAACGCCTTATATCAATAAACATGATAAATCAAGTATGTTATTACAACCATCTCGTGATTGATCTTTGGGCATAATCTTACAATCTCCCATCGGCGAGAAGACCAATCACTCATATATCTAATACCAAGTGACTTAGTGTGAAGATCATGCTTGGCACGTGTCGAGGCTTGGTCAAGGGATCAGCAATGTTATCATCTGTAGGTACTCTGCATATCTCTACATCCCCTCGATCGATAATCTCTCGAATAAGATGGTAGCGCCTAAGTATCTGTTTAGATCGTTGGTGAGATTTGGGTTCTTTAGCTTGTGCAATAGCTCCATTATTATCACATCGAAGTTCTATAGCATCTGATATGCTAGGTACAACCCCTAGTTCAGTAATGAACTTCTTGATCCAAACAGCTTCTTTCGCTGCCTCACTAGCTGCAATATACTCGGTCTCTGTTGTAGAATCAGCTATTGTACTTTGCTTTGAACTCTTCCAGCTCACAGCACCACCATTAAGGCAAAACAAAAAATCTGATTGCGATCGAGAATCATCCTTGTCGGTTTGGAAGCTGGCATCAGTGTAACCTTTTACACTTAACTCTTCCTCACCTCCATATATTTGGAATGTATCCTTAGTTCTTCTCAAGTACTCAAGGATATTTTTGACTGTGGTCCAGTGACCTTCACCGGGATCTACTTGGTACCTACTCGTCATACTTAAGGCATATGAGACATCTGGACGGGTACATAACATGGCATACATGATAGATCCAATAGCAGAAGCATATGGAATTTTACTCATGCGTTCTCTCTCTTGTGGAGTTGAAGGACACATTTCCTTCGAGAGTGAAATACCATGTCTCATAGGTAGGAATCCTCTCTTAGATTCTTCCATATTGAACTTTTTCAATACTTTATCTATATATGTACCTTGACTTAGACCTAGTAGTCGTCTTGATCTATCTCTATAGATCTTGACTCCTAAGATGTAAGTGGCTTCGCCCAAGTCCTTCATAGAAAAACAACATCCTAACCAAGTCTTAATAGACTGTAAGGTAGGTATGTCATTGCCTATGATAAGTATGTCATCCACATACAATACCAAGAATGTCATTGTGCTCCCACTAACTTTCTTGTAAACACATGGCTTATTTTCATTTTTGATAAAACCAAACTCTTTGATTGCATCGTTAAAACGAAGATTCCAACTTCGAGAAGCTTGCTTTAATCCATAAATGGATCTTTGTAACTTACATATCTTTCCAGCATCCTTTAGATTGACAAAACCTTCAGGTTGTGTCATGTACACATCCTCTTCAAGTTTCCTGTTAAGGAAAGCTGTTTTGACATCCATCTACTAGATTTCATAATCATGAAATGCAGCTATGGCGAGCAAGATCCTGATGGATTTAAACATAGCTACAGGAGAAAAAGTTTCATCATAGTCAACACCATGAATTTGATGAAAACCTTTAGTGACTAATCACCCCTTGTATATTTGTACATTACCATCCATGTCCGTTTTCCTTTTGAAAACCCACTTGCACCCTATAGGTTTAACCCCTTCGGATGGGTCAACCAAAGTCCATACTTGGTTTTCATACATGGAATCCATCTCAGATCTCATGGCCTCGAGCCATTTTTTAGGGTCTGGGCTCGCCACCGCTTCTTGATAAGTCCTAGGCTCATCTTGATCTATAAGAAGAATGTCACCATGCGTTTTAATAAGAAATCTATATCTTTTAGGTGTATGGCGTTCTCTTAAAGATCTATGCGATGGTTGTGTTTCTACAGTAGTTACTTGTTCCTCAATTTCTTGTGGAATTTGCTGTTGTTCTATCTCTGGTTTAGTGGTATCTTGTGATTCTCAAATTTCTTCAAGTTCAATCTTTATCCCACTTCCTTTTCTAGAAACAAATTCTCTCTCTAGAAAGACACCAGTTTGAGCAACAAATACATTTTGTTCTCAGTGGGATTAAAGAAATAATATCCTTTGGTTTCTTTCGGATACCCCACAAAGCTACACCTTTCAGATTTGGGTTCAATCTTAGTAGATGTCTGACGTTTAACACAAGCTTCACAACCCCAAATTTTCATAAAAGACATAATGGGATGTTTCCCAGTCTACATCTCATATGGCGTCTTTTGAACCGATTTAGATGGAACACGATTTAGTGTGAAAATAGCTGTTTCAAGTGCATGTCCCCAAAAGGAAGTCAATAGATCAGCATGACTTATCATGGATCGAACCATGTCTAATAGAGTTTGATTTCTTCTCTCAGAAACTCCATTCCATTGAGGAGTACCAGAAGGAGTAAGTTGTGAGAAAATCCCACATTCCTTCAAAAGATCGTCAAACTCTAGGCTCAAATACTCTCCACCTCGATCAGATCGAAGTGCGTTAATAGTTTTGCCTAGTTGATTTTGTACTTTATTTTTGAATTCCTTGAACTTTTCAAGGGCCTCAGATTTATGGCGCATGAGATAAACATACCCATATCTACTGAAATCATCAGTGAAAGTAATGAAGTAGTGAAATCCACCTCTGGCTTGAGTATTTATTAGTCCACATACATCTGAATGTATTAAGCCTAATAAATCACTAGCTCGTTCACTTTTACCAGTAAAAAGAGATTTAGTCATTTTTCCTAATAAGCAAGATTCACATACTTCAAATTGTTCAAAAACAAATGAATCCAAGAGACCATCTTTATGGAGTTTGGATATGCGTTTCTCACTTATGTGGCCCAAACGACAATGCCAAAGATAAGTTTGATTTGAGTCATTTATTTTAGATCTTTTAGTATTTATGTTGTAAATGAGATTCATTTGATATAAAATATAGAGGCCATTAATCAATTGTGCCAAACCATAGAAAACATTATTGAGATAAAAGGAACAACAATTATTCTTAATTATTATCTCAAAACCAATTTTGTCTAAACAAGAAATTGAAATAATGTTTTTAGTCAGACTGGGCACAAAATAACAATCCTCTAAAATTAAACCAAGTCCACTAGGCAAAGATAAAGTATATGTTCCCATAGCTAATGCAGCAACTCTTGCTCCATTTCCAACTCGCAGGTCCACATCTCCTCTAGCCAAAGTCCTACTCCTTTGTAGTCCACATGTAAGTACAAATATGAGAACCACAACCAGTATCTAATACCCAAGAAGTAGTAGTTGATAAATTAATATCAATAACATAAATACCTGAAGCAGACGTTCTGCTTGCTTTGGCCTTCTTGATTTCCTCAAGATAGACAGGGCAGTTTCGCTTCTAATGTCCAGTCACACCACAATGAAAATAGTTTCCTTCCTTAGACACCCCACTTTTATGTTTCAGTGCAGCCTTTCCTTTTCCAAGACTGGGCTTACCTTTGCCCTTAGGCTTTGTCGGGACTTTGGCCTTTCCCTTGCCCTTATTGTTACGGACCATCAGTATGGGCTTGGGTCCAACCTTTTTCATGTTGCCTTCAGCAGTTCGTAACATGCTAAACAATTGTGGCAGAGTCTTATCAATTTCATTCATATTGAAATTGAGGACAAACTGCTTAGCTATCTGGCAACGATTGCAGAATAACATCAGTGGCCAACTCTTGGCCCAATGGAAACCCAAGCTTAGACAGGCTTTCAATATAACCAATCATCTTAAGGACATGAGGTCCTATTGGGCTTCCTTCAGCCAACTTACATTGGAATAGAGCCTTAGAGATATCGAACCTCTCTTGCCTTGCTTGCCCTTGATATGGTTCTTTCAAGTGCTCGATCATATCATAAGCAACCATATCCTCATGTTGTTTTTGAAGCTCAGGATTCATAGTGGCAAGCATAAGACATCCAACGTCTACCATATCATCGAGATGCTTCTTGTAAGCATCTTTATCAGCTCTCGAGGCATTAGTAGGTGGTTCATCAGGAAGTGATTTTTCAATGACATATAATTTCCGTTCTTGTTTAAGGACAATCCTTAAGTTATGGAACCAGTCAAGAAAGTTCAAACCAGTCAGTTTTTCCTTCTCAAGGACCGATCCCAATGAGAGTGTATTAGTGTTTGCAGCCATAATATATCTACAACAATAAAATATGCGTGTGAATAAATTTACCAAGTTTATATCAATCATTAGAAGGAATTTATTATATGATGTTTCCCACTATTCTATTTCAAAATTAATAACCCTCATATATTAATTTCGGAAAGACTTTCTTGAAAGTATTTCTAGTGGGTCAAGGATTCATATTTCACCTCCTCTTAAGTCAGCTTTGGCTTTATTCTCAAGATTATGGTTATTTAGGTAAGCAACATTTGCTAATTACATCATATGTAACTCCTACAATTTGGTGAACAATTCTTGTTCTAATCATCTTATGATTTATCCAAATTACTTGCCTCTAGGTTTCTAATCCTATTAGAGTAACTTAGTTAAGTCATTAACCAATTTTTAACCAGCGAATATCACTTGTTTATTCTTCGCATTTAACCAAGATAAATACTAGTACTTCGCTTTGGCAAAACCTACATAGTATTGATCGAGGCCTTAATGAGGGCATAAATTGGAAGGCCATGTTGACTTAATATTTTAATAGAGGGATTTTATTAGAGTGTTACATCTCACCAATTATGGTCTACTTTAGTCCATTTAATCTTTTAATTGATCTCATCAATTAATTGGGTTTATTATTACCAAATTTGCATGCTTTAGACATCCACAACATCTCATACATGAATAAGTAAAGCAATAAATAAATACAATAGTTATAGCCCATAAAATATGGTGGTTCAACCCAAGCCAATGGGAGAACCAAAAGGGAACCTAAAGGTGTAAGCAGTTTCACAAGCTGTTGATCCACACTAGTCGGCCCATCTTCCTTCTCATCTAGTCCATAGAAACTTTTACAAATTACAAAATTTAGAAACTCGTTTTACATACGAGGGAGTAAGATGAGAAGAGAAATGCAAAAGAATAGTAGTAAGGCATGACACGCAGGCCGTATTTATAAAATTACAACCTTTTATCAAATGGGTCATCGGGCTATAACTATGCATTTCAAACACCGTGCATTTCAAAAATAGCATATATCATTCAACGTTTTTGTCAAGTGAAATATTAAAATATCCTTTCAACCTTTTTATGGCCCATTAAGTTTTATTTATTACAAAACATACTGGACCAGGACTGCGGGGGCAGAGCCCCTACTGTACGAACCGCATACCCTAGTCGAATAAAACTTCACGATTTGATAACTTTTATCAACAGAATCGTGTTTTTAGGATTTTAATCCTTAAGGTTTCATATCGGAACAACCCTTTGTTCCACTGGCCAGTAAACTCTTACTGGAAATTGTAAAATCACCGCTACATCATAATAGATTTATTAAGGTTTACAACAATAACATAAAATCGAATAGGCCATAACACCATGCTTAACATTTAATCACTTATCGAAAGGAACAGTTATCAGATTCTACTTAAACGATTTAAATAGAAAAACATAATAAAATTAAAACATGCATCTCGTACAATTGCATCACCCAAGTATTTAAACCCGAGTCTATATTACACAAGTGGCTCTGATACCACTATTGGAACGCTGGTGCCTCCAAGGCGCAGCGGAAAAATAAAATAATTAAAAACATTCCGACGATCCAAACCATGGATCCATGTGTAAGGAACGTATCGGGGTGATAAAAGGTTTCGAAATTACCGAAACTTCAATCTGAGTAGACAGCGACGCCTAGGCAACGGGAATCCTGAACCATTATCGAACCAAGCTGCAACCTTTCCGATGTCGGCCTCTACGTAGTCCACCCAGTTGACAATGAACGGTAGAAAAATCTCAGAAACTATTTCAGTGATTTTTATGCTTGACAGCTGCTAGACCCTTTAGCATAGTTTCGGGCTTATTTATATATTATCTCTTTAGGGTTTTTACCCTTGCCATATATAACACCCTTTTAATTGGTATATCTTTTCAATGAATATTAATTCATTAAAATTAATCTGAACATAATAGTCATCATTAAAATAAATATAATAATGTTTAACCAAAAATTATAATTACATTAATTATAATAAAGATTTTGGTAAACTATATTTATTTAAACTTATATACGAACCAAATTCATATACTATTGAAATTATGTTTTGATTATGTGTACAACATCCTTGTACGTATAGTATGTTCAACAATTTGATTGCCCAATTAAATTAATTCTATAATTAATTTAATTCATCTGACAATCATAATACAATACCAACTATGTTTTACTCCGTTCATTTCAACCATAGGGTGTGACCCTATAGGTTCTTGTAACATTAGCAGTAATATTAGAATGATTCTAATGTTACAAACAATGAGTGGCATCTAGCAATGCATCATTGCTACCTAAGTTACGAGAAGTCATGATTCGACATAACCTTTTGTGATTAACCTTTCATGCATTAATCCTTAAGTCCTATATCTTTGGAATGGACACCAGTCATGGAATAGTCACACTTGCATAGTCCATCCCATGTTTCTTGATGCCTTAAGTGAACTATGATACACAAATAAGTATGACATCTCATATCAACTTATTTGAGCATGGCCATGCATTTCTAGTCTCACTCAATCAAGTGGCCTAAGATATTACTCCCATTATGTAGGAGGGACTTATCTTATATTGATCAATCATATCCCTCTACATAGATTGTGGTATATCCAACATCATTCTTTATAGAACAACCAGTTACAATGTTCGTTTGACTATATCAAAATATACAACTCACGATGTTGGGATAATGATGATCTCAAGTATGAGGATCATATACATATTAGATCATATACATATTAATCACTATGAGTAATGTTGTGACAATTACATAATAATCCAAGAAACATACTCAAAGCAGGTCAGTCCAATATGTTGTTCTCTAACACACATATTCACGCATTGATTTTGACACTCCATATCAATAACAACTCTTTATCATCAATCAGCTACATGTTAGTCTTAATGCATTATTGTTGTCCTAGCCAACAATAATACTTGACTAAGGATCTTTTAAGAATAATCATATTATTCTCAGGACATTATTATAAAATAGTTTATTTATGTACACAAAAAAGAAACTGAAATAATAATGGCAACGCCTTATATCAATAAACATGATAAATCAAGTATGTTATTACAACCATCTCGTGATTGATCTTTGGGCATCCTCTTACATATAGGAGTGCATGAAAAATTTGGTGGATTAATTTTAGCGTTTATGATCCCAATTGCTAAAAGGACTAAATCACATAAAGTACAAAAGTCTTAAATTGATAGCTAGCGGTGTTAAATTGTTATGAACCTTAAATTGGGGGCCTTAAAAGGGAAAAAATGCCATTTTTTGCTAGCTTGTCTGGCCAAGGGAGGTAAAAATGTTGAAAAGTCAACATTAGGTAAATGGATGACATAAAGTGCAATATTATAATGCCTAGGCCTAGCTATCACCTGTTCTTTCATATTTCCTCTTCACTTCCACTGAAAATTAGCCATTTTTGGGGGGTTTTCAGCTTCAAAAATTTTCAGAAACTTGAAGCACTCACAAGTAAGTGATTCCCATGCCTTTTGTGAATGATTTTTACATTTTTGAGACCCTTGAAGCATGAGCTTTCATATGAGGGGTATAATTTGCAAAATGGTTGAAGGTCTAGGGATTTTCCATTAGAGCATTTAGGGTGTTTTCTAAAATTTTATGGAATAATATGAGTCTTAGTTGTGTAATAGAGAACTTTTGTGAAAGGTGTTAGCATGAAAACACCTAAAGGGACTATTTTGCATAAGTTACAAAATAAGTGATAAATGTGTAAAATAGAGAGAATTTGGGGTTGATATAAGAGTAAAAAGAGTTTAGCTAAGCTTAAGATGCGAAGAAATTTTACAAAAATCAAATTTCGAGCATAGGGGTAAAATTGTCGTTTTGCCAAAGTCTAGGGGCAAAATGGCCATTTTACCAAAGATGTGAATTGTCGATTGCTTAATTCTATTTAGTGACTAAATAAGTACATTTTGCTGTTATAGATAACGAATTACCAAATTCAAACCTAGACCGGGGGAAAGCCAAACAAATCGACTAATCTGACAAGTCGCATACATTTTGTAATTCGAGGTAAGTTGTATGTAAATAATACAACTACATTGTTAATGTATGTGTTGAATTGTACTTGAAATTAATATAGCATGAATTGCTTGATTTTGGAATTGAGAAAGCATGATGATAATAGAGATAGCAGAGTTCTCGTTTGAACCTAGGAAATAAATCGAATATTCATGCCATGACATATGGGTTATTGTGGGCTAGTGTAAGACATGTCAAGGACATGCATCGGCCATATTATGAGAGCCAGTGTAAGACCATGTCTCAGACATGGCAACGATATTGAGACGAGGGCTAGTGTAAGACATGTCTGGGACATGCATCAGCCTCGGGACGTAAGCCAATGTAAGACATGTCTGGGACATGCATCGGCTACGAGATGTGTCAGTGTAAGACCATGTCTGGGACATGACGTCGGCACGGATATGTGAGAGCTAGTGTAAGACCATGTCTGGGACATGGAATCAGCCTCGGTGATGATAGCCAGTGTGAGACGATGTATGGGACATGGCATCGGAAACTTACCCTGTGTTTGAGGCTTACGGAATATCTGGTAGTGTTCCGAATGGTTCAACAGCGAGAGTAATGATTTTAGCTTAATAAGGAAAAGTATAAATGTGTTGTGAGTGGTACAGGTACCTAATTGGTACGTATGAGATATCAGCTCTATATAGATGATTTGTGATTTGTGTGGACGGTAATGAGTAAGTTATACTTATGCCTACCTTGGTATTATGGGCATGGTGATTGTTGATATATTGTTGTTGTGTATTACTTATATGCAACTTACTAAACTTTTATGCTTACTCCATTTCCTTTCCATTTCCTTGTAGTGCCGCCTAACTAGCTCAAGGATCACCGGGAGTCAAAGATATCGATCACACTATCAGCTGAAGCATTCGATATAGTTGGATTTATATTTTTGAATATGAAATGCATAGGGCTTAGACTTTATTATTTTGTGTATTTGAGAATTGGCCAATTGTAATGACTCGGGTTGGGAACCCTTCATTTTGTATTAAGCCTTGAATGATGGCTAACACTCATTTTAGTTTATAAAAGATGTATTGTCATGGTTAAATGAATGTCTATTGTGGCTGATTTGATTATAGAAATTGTGCTTGTCTTGGTATAGGTTGGTATTTGCATGGAACTAGGTATGTAAGGGTGGCAATGAGGCTTGGCAAATAGCTCCACAAGGGTAGATACATAGGCGTGTGTCTAGGCCGTGTAGTTTGGCCGTATGTGCCCTGCACGTAAAAGTTTCAAGTCAATCTGTATGGTAGTAAACACACGGGCAGAGACACGGCCGTGTGTCTCAGTCGTGTGAAGGACACGGCCTAGTACACGGGCGTGTGTCTTGGCCGTGTGACATTTTGAGCATGCTGACGTCAGAAATAGAATGTCCATGTTTTTGCACACGGGCTAGGACACGGGCCATTGACATGGGCGTGTGTCTGGCTATGTGTAAACCCCTATAGGTGTGAATTAGAAATTGATTCTACATGGGTCTGGGACACGGGCGTGTCCCAGGGTGCTTAGGCCGTGTGATCTACACGGGCCAACAGCACTACCATGTCAAAATGGTGACACAGGCATGTTACCCTTCCACACGGGCGTGTGCCCTATTTTAAAGGAAAATTTCCTAAGGTGGTTTAAGGACCCGAATTGGTCCCAAATAGTTTTCAATGATTGATTTGGGGCTTATAGGCCCATAATAAGAAGTTTAAAGTAGAAATTGAAAAAGTTTTAATTTGGACCGAGTCTTGGTGACTTGAGATTGGTTGTAAGCACAAGATCAAATTAGGTAATGCCTTGTACTCCACCCTTGCGAGGGTTATGGGTGTAGGGTGTTACACATCAATCACCAAAATTACTTATACTCAACAAATAACCACAAAACCTATACATGCCATATAACCAATATCACAAAGCTTATAAGTACCAAACCATAGCTGGATAGTGTGATATGATCTTTGAGGACTTCCATCCCGAGTGAGCATTCGAATCACTATAAACATAGAAAAGATAACAAAGTAAGCTATAAAGCTTAGTAAGCTCGTATGATTATAACTCATCTCATCAAATAAACACAATTTAAGTCATTATAAATAATATAATTTAACTTGTATAATTCCACCTTTATATCATGTACCTATTCACATAGTTAACCGAGAATTTTACAGGTTTATTCATTTCAATGCTTATATGATTTGAATACTTCTTATCAATTCACTCACATTTACATAAGCATAAGCAAATAGAAATAAACTATATTCAATTCAATAGTCATCACATTTATATATATTTAATTGAACCATATTAATTCTCATATTTTCCCACTTTCTCATCATATGAAATTCACTTTTAACACTTGTCGATTTCTGTCACGAGTACCTTGACTGGGTCGTACCAACACTTGTAACCATGTTTCGTCAACATTTCCCGTTGAACAATTTGAAATAGGAGTTGGATACTTAAGAGTCTCGCACAATAAGTACCTATACCATGGCTCAAAGCCAAATCAAGGTAACTCATCTCCAAAATACCTATACCATGGCCCGAAGCCAAATCAAGGTATGACTCGCACCCGAAGTGTCGATATCATGGCCCGAAGTCAAATCAATGAACTCGTACACTAAGTGATAATATATTAGTCGATTCTTTGTCGAACATTTCCGTAATGTCAATTCATCAGCAATACAATTATAAAGCATTTAAAACGCAATTATAATAGTGCTTATTAACATACGAACTTACCTCGTTCACTGTAACGACGAATTAGATCGACTAATTCGATACTTTATTTTCTCTCGTTCTAGATCCAAATCTCATTTATCTCAATCTATATAATACCAAAATTTACTTATTTAATCCTCATTTCATTCAATTTAGCACAATTTACACATCTTAACAAAATTACATTTTTCCCCTATTATTTCACATTTTTACAATTTAGTCCTTATAACATAAAATCACAATTCATTCAATTTAATACAAATTCATGCTGGCTGAAAATTACCCATTCTCATATCAGCCTATATTTTTCATTTATTCACACTTCTAACCACCACATTTCACATTTTCCTAATTTAATCCCTTTTTGACATTTTCTCTAAAATCACTTTACAAAACTTGTGTATCTAACAACAATGATTTATTTTCCATCATCAACTCACAAAATACTCATGCATTCAACAATGGCAATATACAAATACTTTAACAATTTTGAAATCGGAGATATGGGCTAAAAGATTAAGCTGCAACGATCTCAAAAATGTAAGAATTAGTAAAAACTGGGTAAAAAATCACTTACTAATTAACCATGCAATTGCCAAAACTTGAAGAACTTCCATGGCTATTTTGTTTCTTTAGTAATTGGTGGTGGTTCTAAATAACAAAGATGATTGATTCTTTTGTTTTATTAACATTTATTACTCAATTACAATAATAACCTTATCATTAAATCATAATAAACATCCAATGTAAGCCCATAAATGTCCACCCAAAATTGAAATGGTCTATTTACAACAAAAGGACCTTAACTTTAAGGTTCTATAGCTATTAGAACTCAAGTTTTACGCTTTACGCGATTTAGTCATTTTTACCAAATTAAGCATTTAAACGGTAAAATTTCTTTACAAAACTTTCACGTAATTAATCTATCATGCTATAGACTTTATTAAAATAATAAAATAAATATTTTAACTTCAAATTTGTGGTCCCGAAACCACTGTTCTAATTTGACCCAAAAACGGGCTATTACCACTTCATTCATTACTATTTTATATTTCTTCAATTCATTATCTTCAGTGGATTCTTAGCCTTACATAGCTCTTACCATGTACTGATAGATACTTATACCATATTGAATTTAATAACTATTTAAAGAATCACTTGTAACATGTCACGAAGCTTCATACAAAACACACCTAAGAAATCCCTGTTAGAATACTCCTCAAAGGCCTTTCATTAAAAGTTCACCACAAAGGAATTTCCTTCAGAGTCCGCTACAAAGGCATTTCTTTCAGAGTTTGCCACAAAGACATGTCTTTTAGAGTTAGCTACAAAGGCATTTCTTTCATGACGTGTTTAGGATTTGCTTAAACTCACATTACGTGAGGTTTGCCCATCATCATCTTAAGACACACAGAGAACCCCATTGGATAATCGCCATTCATAGTTCGTCTTTAAAGGGTGCCATGGCCATGAAATTTTTCCTTCAAAGTTCATGTTTTCTATCCCGGTGGACTCCATCAGACACCACCATTATGGATAGACGCAAACTCACTTTACAGGCTCATCATGCATTGACACAATCTAAATCCAACATTTTAATTCACTAGCATACACCCAACATGACTCACATTTCATAGTATACATTTTAGACAAACGTATAAAGCCGTACTTCAAGATTTCACTACTCATACCCCCATTATCACATACTTGAACTCATCAAATTCACTACTAAATGTGCATACCATGTAACAGCTCATTTTTTTAGTAGTGTTAGAAACAGTAGTTTTGGGGTCACAAATTTGACGAGTAAGTTTGTAAATATTATTTATGAATATTTATGAGTCAATTATGGTTTTTAAAAGGTTTTTGATATGGTAATTTATGCTATTCGAATAATTAACTAAGTTCAATTAGTAAGACCCCAAGGTTAAGTGGTTTTAGAAATGAGGTATCGGGACCTCATTTCTAGAAATCAAGCCGTAAATATTTTTATAAATATTTACGGAGTGTTATTAAGGTTGTATTAATTTTTTTTAAGAAATTTTAATGTTTAGATAGTTAATTAATTAAAAAGGACTAAATGATAAAAGATGTAAAATTTGATCACTATTTGATTTGAGTGATTAAATGGCTTGATGAATAAAGGTAAATGGACTTAAATGGTAATTGAACCATTCACTACAGCAAAACAGGTTTTAGCGGCATTTTATTGGCCCTATAAGTTCTTCTAAAATAGTTTGCGACGCTTATAAATGCCACTAAATTTTGTAGCATTTATGCGGGAAACCGCCGCTAAAGAACATGATCCTTAGCAGTGCTTTTACAAAAAAACGTTGTCATAGAACATATTTTTAGTGGTGCTTTTTTTACAAACGCCATAAATGATCTTGTTCTTTAGCAGCGTTTGTAATAAAAGCGCCGCTAAAAATCATGTTTTTTTAGCGGCGTTTATTGTAAAAGCACTACTAAAGACCATGTTCTATAGTGGCGCTTGTGAGAAAACACCACTAACTTTAACAGATTTTATCAACCCATTTTATTTCATATAAAACCTGAGTTTTCAATATATTTTCTTGTAACTTCTAATCCAACCAAAAACTTCAAATCTAAATGATACTATCACGAAAGAAATATGTATATGATCTAAATTAATAAAAGAGATAAAAAAATATATTCAAAATTTATATTGTTAAGATATTCTAACAATAAGAAAATAAAAGTCTAATATGGCGGATTCTGCGAATGATTCTGCTGAAAAATCTTCATAATATTTTGAAGCTGTTGCTGGAGTTCGTAATATTTTCTTGTTGCCTCTACTTCCATCGCTGTTGCGTAAGCTTTAAGTTGTAGCTGGAGTTCATCATATTTTCTTTGAGCATCTGCTTCTCTTGATGCTGCCTCTGCTTTAAGTTGAGCAATTTTCTCAACTGTGCTCACTTGCATCTGAGCCATATGGTCTATTAACCTCTGAACTTTAGCTTGACCTTGATTCGTCAAAGGCATGTATTGCTGCGAATTGGATCCAAAATGTTGGGTTATCTTAACAAAAGATCCTTGAAATTGAATCCGACCATACATTTTAGGACCCAAAACTTCAGTAACAATTCGGTTATCAATGTCGTCCAGATTAATAGAACTATCACTTAAAGCGATCACTTCATACTCTGCCTTTTTATCCTTCAATTTCTCCTAATAAATCAATTAAGGAGTTAGAAACTAAATATATAATCAAACAAATGCAACATAACTTGGCATTATTTTTATCACAAATGATGAATTAAACCATTATAATTAAACATGATAAATATTTAAAATAATTCAAATTTTATTAAGTAAATATACCATAATTTCTGCAACTTCAGTAGTCATAGGAGATCCATCTTTCTTTCTATGTGTAATGTTAAAAAGCTGAAGGCATCCAACTTTTTGACTAGACGAAAATTCCTACAATATAGTAGGAAAAATATTATTTAGTAGAAAGTAATTAATTTTGACAGAATTAATAAATTCAAAATACCTCGTCATCAGCTGGACAAGCAAAACTTTTCGACCCAACTGTGTGGGTGATTTTTTGTTTATGCCTACTTGTAGTTTCAACTCGCTTATGATCCTACATTATGAAATTACTATTATATATATAGTAAATACTATAAACCGAAATAGTTATAAGAGTTTGGAAGTATGTAAAACCTCTCCTTTCTTTGAATTCCAAAGTCTAATTGCATCTTCCCTTTGGTACCTTAGCATTCCTGACGGGATATTTGGCAATTCCCGTTGGTACTTTTATGGTCTCTCCATTTCTTTCCTAATGCTTTCTTGATAAACCGTAATTTATACATATTTTTCCCCATGTTTAAAGCATTTTATGGATGATTTTCCATTAGAATTGGTGAATTCGATGCTCCTAATGCTTTAATTTCATGTTTTATATTTAGAAGAGCATAGAAGAGCAAAAGGAACGAGAAACGGGCCAAAAACAGAGAAAAATGGGCCAAAATACGAACTCAACATGGCCTAGACTTCCTCACACGGGTATCCCACATGCCCGTGCCATCCTAATAGGCTCAAGCACGGCTTGACGTAATCGCACACGGGTGTGTCCCTGCCGAGCCCAAGTTGAGTCCAATTCGGAAAAGGATAATTTTGAGGGCTCATAGGCATTCCAAAGCCTATAAAAACACCCTAGAAGATGAGAAAATGGAACACACAGAATAAGGAGTAAGGAATTACTCCAAGGAAGCCGATTGATTCATCTTAGAAGCCGGATTCATCATCAAGACTGAAGATCTCTCCTCAATTCCCCTTCAGGAGTTTTGGGTTTTCTTTATGCTTTGTATTCTTTATTATTCTGAGATGTTTTCTTATTTAGTTATGAACTAAATCTCCTAAATGCCTAAGGGGAATGAAACCTAAGATGAATCTTGTTATTATTTTCTGAATTGTATGATAAATATTTAACTTGTTCTTAATTATGTGTTCTTAATTCTTGTTTTGATATCCCAAGATACTGATTCAAGATAAGCTCTTATTCAGAGGAGGAATAGACCCTGTCTAAGAGTACATTTATCATAATTAAGCGGAGTTGATTGCGCGCTTAGACATAGGGTGACAAGATTTTTCCGGATTAGGGTGAAACCTAATAAGGGGATCCATAGATCGAGTTAATGCAACCCTAGAGTGTTAATTAGAGAAAAGTCTTTGTTATTCAATCTTGGGATTAGACATTATTAGTCTTGAATAGGGATAATAACATAACTTAGGGATCTCTACGGAACAAGTTAAATGAATAAATCATCCGATTCGGAGCCAGAATAACAAGTACAGTCTAGGTGGATTTTTCCTTAGGTATTGTCTTAATTCAATCGATTTTCCCAAAAGCAATTCCCCAATTCTATTCTCTGTGAGTTTTTAGTTTAGATAATTAGCTAGTTAAAACAAAACCCCATCATTCTTAGGCTAGATAATAAAAAGATAGTCATTACTAGTACTTTTAGTTCCTTTGGGTTCGACAATCCTGTCTTGCTAAAACTATACTATTGTTCGATAGGTACACTTGCCTACAGTGCTATAATCGTTAGTTTCAAGAACGATTAATTATAAATATTTAAAACCTATCACGAAATAACGGGATCATTTCTTCACATAATTATTCGAGACTTCTAAAGCAAATCTCTCCTGCAAATAACACAAGTTTAAAAAGTACATATAAATGAAACTTAAACAAAAGTATTATAAATTACATCCATGTTATTACCTTAATATTATCAAGAGCTTGATTTTTGTTACTATCAGACATATGATGCCATGACTCGTAGTTGATTGGCAACAAATTGGCATTTCGTGCTATAATGTCCAAGTATCCTACTAAAAGTTGAGCTTCTGATCCAATAGGCTGACCATGAATGTTTCTAGATACTTTGACACACTCCATAGAATTTAGATAGTATAAATCTTTTAATAGCATACGTCCTCGAGTTTTGCGCCTCCCATTATTTTCAGCTAAAAAATAGTATATGATAATATGGGAATTAAAGTTAACATTACTTTGAATTTCTATAGGTTCGTCAACTATATTTGGAACATTTGAAGATCCAATAGAAGGCTGTTGATCACTATTTGTTTCTTTTGAATTCGGAGGATTTTGAATAATACTTATATCTTACAATCTTCTTCTAGGCATATTATTTGTAATACATATAAAATAGTTGAAATATTGGTAACTAATTACAGTAATAATAGTAAATATAAAATAGTTGAAATATTTAACAAGATCAAGATTTAAATTATAATATTACATGTAATTAAAAAATTGTAAAATCTTACTACATCGTGATTCGTAAATATCTTCCTCCACATCTTGGCAAACCCATTGAAATCGTCTACCAGTACTAGGGATAGGTTCATTTAAGTTTTGTTCTGGAAAAGGAAAAGTTTTTGATCTTTCGTCTATGTCATCTCTACTTCCATTGCCCATGTCAAACAAGTCTGTAGGGGTGTTACGAAGTACAACATACCAACCCTCGTCAGTTGGATCTTTCGAGAAGAAAACTTGTTTGACTTGAGAAGAAAATACATACGAATCGTCTATCAATTGTTGTCCAGTGTGAATTAATGAAGAGAAGGTCACCATTGTAAAATCAAATTGATCTTTTTTAATTTCATGAGTAGTATTAACATCAGCCCAATCACATCAAAATAAAACAACCTTCCGTTTACTATAGTATTCTAACTCATAATGTCCGTATGAAGTTTGTAATACTCTATATTTCCATCAATAAGATTTATGTTGTAACACCCCGAACCCGAGACCATCGCCGGTGTCGGACACGAGGGGTTAACGAGACAAATCCTCTTAAAGTGCCGACCAATTTGGCCTTTCCAGACAGGCTGGAAAACTGCATCACTGTCGCCTTAAAAATCATATCTCGAGTTTCAAAACTCGGAAACTGATTCCGTAAATTTTCCCTGAATTTAGACTCATATATCCATCCATGGATTTATTTCTAGAATTTTTGGTCAGGCCAATTGGTACAGTTTATTAGTTAAAGTCACCCATGTTACAGGGATCGACTGCTCTGACCTTCGCGCGTTACAACTTGAATATCTCTCTGTACAGGGATTTAATACTGGTGCCGTTTGTTTCTAATGAAACTAGACTAAAAATAGAATCTGTACATATAAGACATGACTTATAATTCTTTCTGGATAATTTATAAAAAATTTTTAAAGTCGTGACAGGGGACCCAGAAACCGTTCTGGCCCTGTCTCACAATAACTTTAATATCTCTTAACAAGTAACTCCTATGACCGTTTCGTTTCTTCTATATGAAAGTAGACTCATCAAGGTTCATTTACATAACTTATTCACTATTTAATACCATTCCTAAAAATTTTGGTGATTTTTCAAAACCACACCACTGCTGCTGCCAGCATCTGTTTTCAAGGTAACCTTTACCTATTTCATGATTTCCACGATTCAATTGGCCCTTTTGCATACATAGCACAAGTGTGATCATGATTAACCATTCCAATGGCTAATCTTTTCAAAACCATTCCATACCCCATAATGATCATCATACAAACGATTATAGAATCATACTAACAACGATCTAAGCCATTTTCGCATGGCTATCCAAGCTTACATAAACTGAAAGGTACATGACCTTCTACAATAGGGTAGTCCTATACATGCCATTTCAAAGTTCAACCAAAATTATACCCAAAATGGAGGCTTTGATAGTGTAGATGACTTCGACTTTAATGATCCCGAATCCGATCGCTAACGAGCAAAATCTATAAAACAGAGAGCCAAAGCAACGGGGTAAGCATTTTTTATGCTTAGTAAGTCTCAAGCAATAAAATCAGCTTTAACTAAAGCATTACATTCACATAGCCAAATGAATCATTTCATTAATACACATTCACATAATCATACTTACTTCACACTTCATCATTGTATACTTTCACAAGATATCAACCAATTCAATAGCTGAAAATTCGTTAGTCGATTGAACGAATGTTACTCAAACATATCGACTTTTCCAATGCACATATAAACATACCTTATCCTTTGGGCTTTTCGAGCGTACTAATTAAATTTATTACAGCAACCAACGCTCACCTTCGCCCAAGCTTCTTGAATACAACCGGATATAACCACATGCACGAATGCCTTGGTCTTAGCCCGGATAGAACGACTTGCACAAATGCCTTGGTATTAGCCCGGATTTAACAACTTGCACGAATGCCTTGGTCTTAGCCGGATGTGGTCACTAGCACAATGGCCTTGGTCTTAACCGGATATAATTACTAGCATAAATGTCTTGGGACTTAGCCGGATATCATTCAATTGCTCATGCACACACATACATCAATAATCATTACACATCCATGTTTCATTTTCGTTACTAAGGCTCAAACACAAACATATCACTTGCATAATCGCCTTGGGACTTAGCCCGGTATCATTCAAATACTCATACACACATAAATCAATAATCATTACACATCCATATTTCATTTCACCTAATTCGAGTAGGGTCATTTCTTGAGGACTTACCTTGGATGTTGTCGAACGGCTTCGACGGCTAATCGATCACTTTTTCCTTCCCCTTATCCAATTGTGGCCCTCTAAGCTCTTGAGCTAATTCAAACAAATTCAATTCATTAAAGTCTCGCTTGCTAGCCTTGGCCGAATACACATATAATTGACTCAACATCACATAACTAAGCACTTTAGTCAATTTTCTTTAATTACGCACACATTCGGCCTTAGCTCACAACAAGGTAGCCGATTACCTAAGTCAAGAATAGGCATCATTAAGCTTGCCTCTAACCGAATGCATGCACAATAATTCCCCTCATGTGGCCGATTATACTTAGTCATACTTGCACAAAATCAACAATAAATTGCAAGATTTTCACATCATATGTGTACTAGGCGAATGTACATGCAAATTTCACAACATTCTTCAACAAATTTCTTCTTTAAACAACATATTTATCACTTTCTTCATAATCAAAATATCATGTGCAATCATATATACACATATAGGTGCAAGGCCGAATTTCAAGGTGTCCATAGCCATCCAAAACACAAATTTTAACTAACATGCAAGAAGCATGAACCATGCTCATGAATGCATCATGGCCGAATACATCACAATCATGCCCCTTTCAACTTCAATCATGGTTAAACAAAAAGAAAACTCAATGTCTTACTCAAGATGGCTACAAAGAAATTTCAAGAGTAGACAATCCATCATTGCATGCATCATTAGCAAGCTTCACATTTAGCATGCAATGGCTTTAACACAATAACAACTTTGGCCAAATACCATTCCCATGGCATAACAAGGATTTGAACCATGGCTAACATGAACATCAAGGTAGCAACTAAAACATGCATGAAACTCATAACACAACCTCATACATACCTTAATCTTGATGCAAGTATAGCCAAATCTCCTTCTAGATCTCTTCTAAACCAAAAAATGGAGCAAAAATCCTCCCTTTTTCCTTAGTATTTTCGGCCAAAGAAGTGAAAAATGGATGAACAAAATTTTTTTTTTCTTTCTTTCTCTACAACTCACGGCAAGGGGGGGCATCCATGCTCATCTCTTTTTTTTTTGTTCATTTCTTTAATGCTAATTCTTATTTTATTTCTTCATACATAACTCACTAACCAAACATGTTGGAAACATGTTTCCCTTGCCCATCAACACCTACCTTGGCCGGCCACTATGCTTCTTTTGGGTAAATTTGACATGCAAATCCCTTATTTTTGCATGCATGATCAACTAGTCATCCCACATCTTCCCATCATACTTTCAAAGTTTACTACTAGGCCCTTTCTAGTGAAATTCACATTTATAACACTAAATCAAATCATCAAAAATGTCACACACAATTTAACACATATCATAGGCATCAAAATAAATTTTAAATTATTTTTATGCCTCGGTTTTGTGGTCCCGAAACCACATCCCGACTAGGGTCAATTTTGGGCTGTCACATATGTCCTTAGCACTAGTATAACTTGTAATTAAAGAATTAACAAATATTCCATAATTTTTAGTCCTCATCGATCTTTTGCAAGATTTTGTATGAAACCTAAATCCATTAATAAGGAAGGCCTTATATCGTTTTACTACTCTATTCGGACCTTAGGAAAGCCATTTAATTTCTTCATTGGCATTCTTTCCACTCCAAACCTATTGAATTGAAAATAAATTGATTAATTATAATGTTATACAGAAACAATATTATTTGTCATAGAAAGCTTCAGTTGCATATCGTCTGCCCTAATCATTCATGAAAAGATTCTATAAATAACTTATGAGTCTCTTAATGTTGTAATCTTCAGGAGCGTGAACGAGATCTCAAGACTTGTTTAAACTCACTATGTTAAAAAGTGGATTACTTGGTTGGAAAATAAAAAAAAAATGAAAAAGATGAATATTTATCAAATTCTAAAACTTACTTGAGTAATGGTTCAATTGAATCATGGTGAAAAAGAACATATCGATGTGCTTGTACCCAAGATCTATCATCTAAGTGTGCAATTTCAACTTTACCGATTAGTTGTCCATAACTTCAAAATAGATAAGTTTCAACTAAGCTATGATTAGTGAGCCCAGCATTTCTACTTGATCTATTTAGTCTTGTTTCAACATCTTCTAAATATCTAGAGCAGAAAGTCATACACTCATTTTCTAAGTAACTTTCAGCAATTAATCCTTCTGGATAATGCTTATTATGACAATAAGACTTCAATTTTCATAGGAACCTAAACACGATATACAACATTATCAGAAGTTGTAATTAAAGGTATATTCATGAATGAATGAAAACTTTGCAAATAAATTAGAACCTCTCTATAGGATACATCCACCGATAGAAACCAGTCCACCAAGTTTTGCTTCATGAGAGAGATGGATTAGCAAGTACACCATAACAGTGAAGAACGAAGGTGGAAGGATCTTCTCCAAGTTGCATAAAGTCAAGGCGGCTCAATCTTTCACTTTCTCAAGTTATTCAGCAATCAAAACTTTTCCACAAATAGCTTTCATTATATTGGATAGTTCAATTATACAAGACGTCACCCTTTTTGTAACATCTCGAAATAGGGCATAGTCAGAACAGTGGTTTCGGGACTACAAATCTGACATCAAAATATTTATTTTATGATTATTATGAGGTCTAGAATATGATAATATGCATATGTTAAAGTTTCATGAAGAAATTCTTTGAGTAAAGTGTCCAATTGGAAATTAGGGACTAAATTGAATAAATTGCAAAACTTGGATTCTAGAAGCAATTTCCATGAAATTTCTTTAGATTATTAATTAGAGGTCCTTATAGATTAATTTACCCAATTTCTAAGTTTTTGGACAAAAATGGGCTTGTATGGATGAAATTTTAAAGAAAAGGCTTAAGGGCATTTTGGTCATTTGGCATTTTAATGAAATAAAATGGGAAAAATAAGCCAAAAATCAGATCATTTCTTTCATGTTGCTGTCAAAAATTTGGGGTTCTCCGTAGCAAGGGTTTTCAAGCTTTTCAAACTCAATAGTAAGTGCTCCCAAGCCACGTTTTTAATGTTCTTCGTATTTTTAAAATCTCGGTAGCTTGCTCTTTCTATTTCTACCTATATTTCATGCTAGGGTTCATGTTTAAAAATTTACCCATGCATGAGTTACTTGTATTTTGATGTTTATTAGAGGGATGTGAAAGTTGGATGTGTGTTAAATATTTTTTCCTAGGTGATTTTCATGAAAAACCCTTAAAAGGACCTTTTTGCAATAGGTGTAAAATGTGTGGTAGAAATGAGAAATAATGGAAAAACGTTGGTTGCCATAAGAGGGAAAAATGTTCATCTAAGCTTAGGTAAGGTAGAAATAGCATGCATTTCATTGTACGAGTCTAGCGACTAAATCGTAGAAATGTGAAAGGTTAGGGGCAAAACGATCATTTGGGCCGGGTGAAATGTTTGCTCAAAAAGTACAATGTGAGGTGTTAATGGTTTATTTTTATTGTTGTAGACCCAGAGGAACAAATTTTGGAGGTCAATCGAGGAAAGCGAAAAGTTTCAGAAGAACCGAAACACAATACCGAAACGAGTACCAGGTAAGTTCGGATAACTTAAAGTAAACTCATAATATGCATAATTGTATGATTTATGAATGTATGATAATTTTATTTGATGATGCCATGAAAATCTATGAAATGCATTCTTAAAAATAATATGTTGATAAATGTCCAGGTTGAGGTTGAAAAGGGAAGTTCGATGGATAAACCATAATTTACATGTGACTTGAGATCCTGCATGTGTTGCAGAAAGGATTTAACCCGGACGGGTAATCCGTTGATCTCAAATATAAAAAGGATCTAGCGCAGAAGGGTGTTCCTTAAGTGATTGAGCCTCTCGAAGAATATATGTGCATTGTGGATTTAGCCCAGACGGGTAATCCGATTAGGGTCTGAATTTAGCCTAGACTGGTAATTTAGATCCGAGCTCACTAAGGGTGTTTGTCTCTATAAGGGATTTAGCCTAGACTAGTAATCCCGACATCACCTTATGAGTTTATGATACAGGGGATTTAGCCTGGACTGGTAATCCCGCTGTAAAATGTGAGGTTTGCGGGAGTGCATACATGAGATGATCGCTCTTATGACTTAACGGTAAATGGATGATCCATCGAGATTTCCTAGAAACTCAAAAGGATTAATATGATGAATATAAATTAAATGATGAATGATGAGCTCATCCAAGACAAATTACATGGTGCATTATTATTGTGACTAACTTGTTGATTGAATGCATGTGATAGGGAAACTATTTCATTTTGGTTGGTTTCTTTGCTTAATATGGTTGTATGCTAATTAATCGGTAATTTTACTTTCCAGTTATTCGGGCTTACTAAGCATGTAAATGCTTACCCCTCTCTTTTCTCTATCTTATAGAGCTCGAGGCTCGTAAAGATTGGAAAACGGTTGGAGAGTCAACATACTATCAACTAGTCCAGCTTTGGTATAAAGACACTTTTATTTTGTTCAATGGCATGTATAGGGTTTTGGTTCATTTTGTGATAAGTGTCATTTGTATTGCCCATAAGAAGGCTTGTAAAAGTTTACATATCTTTTTTTATTTAGCTATAAGAATTGGTTTATTTTGAAGTGGGCTGTGACCTACAAATTTATGCATGCATATAGTTGCATGGGATGGCTTGACCATATATGGCAATGAATTAAAATAATGAGCCAATCTTAAAAGTGTTAATAAGATTTGGAAATTCTTAAAAAAAAAAGGAAGTAACTTCGCATGTGTTAAACCGATGATATGAGGTTCACATGCTAATGAGGTTTATTAAGGTTATTTGTAAGTGTATATTTTGGCCTTATTATATATTAAGGTAACCGATATACATGATTGGTTAGAGGGTGACCAAAGGCTTGGAAAATAGCCCTACAAGGTCCACACAGGTAGACACACGGGTATGTGTCTAGGCCATGTGTGACACACGGTGTAACACCCCAACAATTGGGCCTAGAAGAGTTAGGTTTTGAGTCTGGGATTCGGATAGAAGAAAACCTGAATAATTAAGAAGTTTTAAATATTATCATTTAAGAAAAATTTTGAATTAAATTACTACTAGAAAATTTTACTATATTTATTATTACGGATATTTTAAATTTTTTGAAATTTTAATTAGTATTAAGAGATAAAATTATTATTATTAGAAAGTTTTATTGTATCTATTTTATTGATTTATGGAAATTATAATTATTATTATTAGGAAAAATATATATATATTATCGTATTTGAAATTTTCATTATTATGGTTATTATTATTATTATTTTAGTTTTTAAATAAATTTAGAAGTATTTAAAGTGTGGGAAAAATTAGATCCAAGACTCTAGCAAAAATTATTATTTTTACTTCTTTAGGGGATCTGGGTATTAAGGTTTATTAATAAGTTGGGCTAAAATTGGACATAAGGAGGAGTCCGCCTAGTGGTTAGGCGTGTTAGCGATGAGGAAAGGAGCAAGGGTTCGATTCCTGCGTGCGCAAATGTGGGTTTTATTTTAGAAAACCAAGGGTCATCCTGTAGGCCTTATTAATTGTTCAGCTAATTCATGTCGAAGCAGGCATCTGGCCCAGTGGCTAAGGACGTTAAGAGGGCGCTAGGGAGGTACCTGGGTTCAAGGCGCGGCGGGCGCAATTTAGGATTTTTTTTCAATATGCAGGTCGCGGCTAGAATAAGGGTTAAGAGGAGTTGCGAGTATAATTTAACACAAAAAGAGCTTATGGCGTAGTGGTAGTAGGGTGCTAGGAGTTTCACAAGGGTACGGGTTCGAGTCTAGGCGAAGGTATGTTTAATGTTATATTTTTAAAATGTACGAGACTTCAGCAGTTAACCTTTAAGATAAAATGTGCGGGTATATGATTGAAAACAAATGCACATCCCAGTGGCCAACAACGTGCTGGGCAACTTGGAGGTCCCAAGTTTGAGCAGTGTTACGTGCAGGAGGGTGCTTCTTTTTGCTGTACGTACGTGGGAAGGGCCGTACGGGATTGAAACGCTACCAGCAACAGGAGGAGTCGGCTGAGCGGTGGACTGCTGCTCAGTAGTGGAGAGTTTGAATTAAATTCAAACTTTGAATTTGGCCATGAATTAAGGAGATAAGGAAGGAATTAAAGTTGGAAAAGGATTTTATTTTATTCTAATCTTATCTTATTTCTTTTGCTCATATTCTTTTCTATTTTTTCCCAAAAGCTGAACAATTCTCTCCTTTTCTATTTTCTTTCCTCGAAGCCAAATTCTTTTTAAAACAATTTTTTCTTCTCAAATATTGGTTGCCGATTACTCCTTTGGTTGAAACCATATCTCCTTTCCTTTTAATCTTTAAAAAGACCGAACCTCTAATCCTACATCTCTTCCTCTACTGATTGTCTCTTCGAAGGTGAACTTATCGTCACCTATTTTTTTTTCTTTTAGATCGCAATAGCCATATTCTAGGATAGATCCAAAAGCCGAAAAGCCTCATATTTTAGTGATTCGGGAATTAATATCTAGTTCTATTCTCTACTCGCATTCTAAGATTGGATTCACTGTGGATCTGAGATTGGGGAAGTGTTTGAAACGCTCTTGACAAGTACATCATTGGTGGTAAGTACTCAGAATCTTATTTTTATTCTTTATTTCGGGATTTAAAGAAAAGCCGAAAACCCCTATATGCAAAGGGTGCCTGTCGACTAAACTAAAAGGGTTTAGTGGTGTTATTTGATTTGTTTTACTCTAGTGTGGATTAAAGGCTACTAATCGAGGGCTTGGATATTTGGAACGACCAGAATTAGATCTAGTCCATTTTTTCGACAAAGGTAAGAACTTTAGTGCCTAAGGTGTTAAGGGCCAAATATGGTAAGGGTTTGATGTGTTAAGTTGTTATGGATTCATAGTTTAACGTGTTAGTAACTGATTGTAGGCAACTCGTGTGTGGAACTCGTCAATGTTTCGTCGAAAAACAGGTGTGTAAACGACACCCACTCATAGACTAGATCGGCAAAAGCCGAAAAGTCGAAAAGCCGACATTTGTGAACTTACGAGCGTGCGAGCGCTTGTGAGGTGGTTTGGTTGTTAATTTTGGTAATTACAAGCAGTATGATTGCAGAGTGCGCAATTTCGTGCACTTCAGTATATTTGGGCTTAATGGGCCGAAAACGAGTTAGCGGGCCAACGGGCCCAATTCGGTAAAAACACTCGGTAAGTGCTTCTTTTAATGTGGTAATGGTTATAATATATATGTAAACTCTAGAATAGTAAATTTTACTAAAATACCCCTAAGTATGAAAATTACCATTTTACCCCTAGGTGCAAAATGACCGTTATACCCCTAGGGTTAATTTTGACTGAAATGCATGATATTCTGATTATGTTTGTTGTATGCCATGACATGTATATCTGTTGCATGGGGTTGGGTTTTGTTATGGAGGAAGAACCCGTTTTGGTGGCTGTGCCACGTATTCTGATATAAGCAGCTTTGCTGCGGATTATAGTTAGTGCCGCAACCGGTGCTAACACTGTAAGTGTAGGGATGGCGTGGGTGATTTATTCCCCACAGGAAGTGTAGGGATGGACGGAGGGAAGTGCAGGGTTGGATGAGGGATGGACGGAGGGAAGTGCAGGGTTGGATGGGGTTATCATGCATTAATCATATGAGACTGTTTTATTATGGGCCAATCAGTATTAAATGGGCCCAATCAGTGTCAATATGGGCAAGGCCTAATATATCTCGACTTGTAATAGGGCTACGGCCCGATTGATCTTGATATGGGCTAGGCCCAAGATACTCTATTCTTGTAAGGGCTATGGCCCATTAATATTGATATGGGCTAAGGCCCGTTAACACTAAATTACGAATAGGGCTTAGGCCCGAGAAAGCTTGAACCGATTTGGGCTCTGGTTGGGATACTTTACACCTGAGTTTTCCAAACTCACCCCCTTTTCCCATCTTTGCAGTGAGCCTTAGATCGATGGACTTGGAGTCAAGGCGGGATTCAGAGTGGCCATGAAGATTAAGTTTTGTTTTCTTTAAAATAAGTTTCGCATTTATTATTTTGATTATTTTTATTCGGTTAAAGTTGTAATAAGGCCGCTCTTTTTATTATTTTTAATATTTTGGGTTATTAAATTGGTTAGCTCTAGGGCGCGTTTTATAAAAGTTACTTATTTTAAAATATCACGATAACCGAGCAAAGCTTCCGCAACGTAAATGTTTTCAAAGGAAATAAATATTTTAAATAGACTTAAACTTAATTTATTGTTTGTGGACAAGTAATAGGCTTAAAGTGTGGCAATGGATGTGTGCATGTCTAGGATTGGATCATGAAAGAGTTAGGTACTTAAGTAGTCTAATTGACTCACCTCCTCTTTTCTTGAATCCTACCTGGTGCGTAGTATCCATTCACTTTAAGCCATGACAAAGAAGGTTTGATACTTAACTGTTTTTTTTAAAGTAACATGGTTCTGCCACTACAAAGGTTTACAAGTTTTCAAAGTTTCCCATAAGATTTTACAAGGTTGTTAACAATGTTTTGATTATTACAATGAATCACGTTTTGGAAAAAAAATAAGGCTAAGGTTTTATTCAAGTTTAAACGATAAAAGTTTCTAAACATCAAGAAGGGTTTTCAATGGAAACATGGTTTTCGAAAAACACTTCAATGTGACACGCCGGATTCGGTCGTAACGTCTGGGTCGGGTTTGGGATGTTACACACAGATTACCCACAAGGGCTTGTGGTATGGCCGTGCATCTCCTGTACCAAAAATTTTAAGCCAGTGTCAAGCACAGGCTAGATACACAGGTGTGTGTCTTGGTCGTGTGCCCCTCAATGCATGCTGATGTCATAAACAGAGGGTTACACGCACGGGCATGTCCCAAGCCACAGGGGCGTGTGTGACCACACGGCCCCACCCACACGGGTGTGTGACTCTCTAAAGTAAGAAAATTTATTAAGCTGCCCAAAGTTTATCAAATGTCTTCGGTTTTGTCTGAGACACCCCGGTGTATGTTTTAGGCCTCGAAGGCCTGTAAAAGGAATGATATGCATGTGTTTGAAAATTTTTAATTTTGGGCAAAATTTGGTGATCCGGTTTTGTATTTTTTGAATGTCTAAGTCCGGTAACACCTCAAACCTTATCCCAGAGTTGGGTATAGGAGAGGGGTGTTACACTTTTTGACATACAACAGCATAAAGCAACTGGCAGTAAATCTTGCATCAAGATGTGATAATCATGTGATTTCAGGGAATATAGTCTTCGGTATTTAAGACTCACACATTGAAATATATTTGATGCATATGCATCTGGGACCTCTATATCCTTCAACATCGTGTAGAACACTTCTTTTTCTTTCTTCGAAATTGCAAAAATGGAAGGTGGCAACGGAGATTTTCCATTCGGAAGTAATTAGGGATGAAGATTGTAACATCCCTAACCTGTATTTGTCACCGAAACAGGGTTACGGAGCATTATCGAAACATTCAGTTAATTTACAAATGATTCATGTTAATTACTATTCATTTATCAAAATTATTCATAACTTCCCTTAAATGGACCTTCGAGGCCTAATATGAGCTTTAGAATCAAATCGGAAACTTTAAAATTTTTTCAATAAATTTCAAAAATTTTCCAAGGTGGAGGGTTTACACGCCCATGTGGTCTATGGACACGCCGGTGTGACCCTAAGACATGTTGATGCGCTAGGCCATGTTCAACCCCGTGTAACTCTCTGACTTGTGCCACACGGCCAGCCATACGCCTGTTTGAGTAGGCTGTGTGATCAATTTAATTTTCAAAAATTAGGTGCAAGGTTCAAACGGCCAAGACACATGCCCATGTTCCAGGCCGTGTAGTACACACGGCTGAGACACACGCTCGTGTTTCTGCCCGTGTGTTCAATTTTGAGCATTCTGCTTTTCGAATATAATATGCAAGGGACACACAGCCTAACTACACGCCCATGTACCAAGCCGTGTGTCACACACGGTCTAGACACACTCCCGTGTGTCTGGCGTATGGACAAAATAAAGTTATTTCTAGCTTCATTTTTCGCCCAAAATTTTACCAATATCCTGCACCAAAACTTACATCCAAATACCAACCAATCCAAGCATTATATCAAGACCAATTCAAGCATTGGATTCAAGCAAGTTTTAACATCTAAATATGGTATAACATAACATACACATATGTTTATAACCTTACCTTGGTCTAACTTAGGCATTAACATCATTTGACCACATACACTTAATAGAACACATGTGAGTTTATCATAATAACTTACTTTATAATACCAAAATAAAACTTAACTAGCCATTTCAATGGCTAGGTTACAAACATCATTTTCAAGCCACTAATGACCAAGTATCCTAACATGCCATTATATCAAAATGATTTTTACTATATATACCCAAAATAAGCTAGTGGATAGTGTGATGATGCTCCAACTAATCTCCAACCTTTGCGAGCTTTCAAGCAGTATAAAACAGGGAAAATAAAACTAAATAAGCATTACATGATTAGTAAGTTCGTATAACAGGAATTAAAACTTACCAAATTTACATTTATTAACATTAAGCATTCAATAACATGCTTTTTCATCAATTTGGCAAATTTACCTATACACATACACTCAATTAGAAAAGTTAGTTACATAAATGTTCATATAAGCATCAAGTAAGCATAGATGAGCTCATCATACTATATTCTTTCAAGACATCATTCATTTCGTCTTATAATTTCCATATCATGTCAAGTATTTTATCCATTGAATCATTGAAATTCAAACTGTTGTATTTGTTTTGCTTGCAACTTACTATCATTTTTTTGAGCTACAGAAATCTATTGCAAAATTGTTGATTTAGATTTTAACTCAGCTAAGATTGAACCGTCATCTGATAATGACAATCGAGTATTCATTACTCACAATGTATATAGGGATTTTTTGCTCAGAGCATCAGCAACTACATTGGCTTTTCTCAGATGATAATTAATAACCAGATCATAATCTTTTAGTAATTCAAGCCACATGCGCTGTCTCAAATTCAAATCTTTCTATGACATCAAATAATAAAACTTTTATGATCAGTGGATACGTGACATTTTTCACCAAACAGGTGATACCGCCAAATTTTCAATGTAAACATTATGGCTGGCAATTCAAGATCATGTATTGGGTAATTCTTTTCATGTGGTTCTAGCTGTCTTGAAGCATAGGCTATTACTTTACCTTCTTGCATCAAAACACAGCTTAAACCATTTAACGATGCATCACTGTAAATTATAAATTCCTTACCCAATTCATGTTGAACTAACACTAGTGCTTCTGTCAATAAGGTTTTCAATTTGTCAAAACTCTGCTGACATTTATTAGACCACTCAAATTTCGTATCTTTTTATAATAGACGTGTGACAGCCCTAAATTGACCCTAGTCGGAAAGTGGTTTCGGGACCACAAAACCGAGTCATAAAAATAATTAACAGTTATATTTGATGCTTATTATATGTATATAGGCATGTGTGAAAATTTCATGTTTGAATTTTGTTAAATGTAAGTGAATTTTGCTAAATAGGACTTGTGTGAGAAAATTTAGAAATGTGGTAGGCAAATGTTAAAGTGGCCTATTGATGCATGTTAGAAAATGTTTGTCCTTGCATGTTAAATTACCCAAAACTTAGGATGGTGGCCGGCCATGCTATGGGTTAAAATGTATTATAAACATTTTATGTTAGTGTTTTATGTTAGGAATAATAAAATAAAGAACATGGGTAATAAAATAATAGTGGTTAGTAGGAGGAGAAACAAAAAAAAATTAGCTAGGTTGCTCTTCCATTGCCGTGAATTGAAGGAAGAAAACAAAGAAAAAAATGTTCATCTTTTAACATCCTTGGCGAAAATGCTAAGAAGAAGGGGAAGGGAAGTAAAATATTCGACCACTCCTTCTAGTCTTGAATAAGGTATGTAATTCATGGTAGCTTTTGGAATTGTTGAATGTATTAAGCTAGTTACTAAGTCCCTTAGTTAGCCCATGTTCAAATTTTGAATCTTGTTGGTAACATGAGCAATCGGTCATGAGAAAATGTTCAAGAAATGGTTGTTGTTCATGTTATTTGGATGAGAAATGGTGAGTTTTGTTGTTTCATGTTAAAGTTAGGTGAATGATGATAGATGAGTGTTTGAACTATAAAAGAATCATAGGTAAGCATTAGATACTAAGGAAAAGAATCGGCGACCTTGTTATGAGCTAGGGCGAATGTGAGTTTGGTTGTGTTTGAATATTACATGCTTGGTAGAATGGTGGATGAAAGTGCGAATGTGGTCTTTGGTTTGGGCATAAGGAATAATAGTATGCATAGGTTTCGGCTTTGGTAGTACCTATGTAATTATAATTAGTTCATTTGATGGTTTGGCATGAGGTGATAAGTAAAAGTTTAAAGGTAGCTTAAGTTAATTGATTATATGTGTGTATGCTATTAGAAATTCAAGGAATTCTCGGCAAAAAAATGTGGTTAGGGGTTAAGTCATGGGAACTCGGGGGTATTCATATGTGGACCTTAAGATTTTGTACACTATGACTATGTGAGTTAGGTGTTAAATAACTTAATCATGTGTATGCATGACCAAGTATAATTGGCCACATGAGTAAAGAAATGGGTTAATTGATATTTGGTAAATGTTAAGTGTTAAATGAAATGGAAATGATATCATTATTGGAATATGTATACTCGACCACATGAATGCATACATAGATTGGTGTTGCATGTATTCGGCTATAGGTAAGCATATTGATGATTCTATCTTGACTTAGATAATCGGCTAAAGGAGAATATTAGCTAATATGTTGAATTTGATTCATGATTTCATGCATATGACTCTAATGTCCAATATATATGGACTAAGTACCTTGAATTTCTATTGATGTTCAAGATGATTAAATCAATTTATTTGTTAAATTAAGCTCAAGAGCAAAGAGGAACTAAATCCGATAAAGGGAAGGAAAAAGTAATTGAATAGCCGTTGAAGTCGTTCGACAGCATCCGAGTTAAGTTTTCGAGTAATGGAACTTAGTTTATGATTTGATTAAGTCATGACATATAGCATAACAAATAAACGGAGATATAATGATTCAACTTGAATTATATATTGAGGTGACTAGTTTATACTTGTTACGGGTAGCCGAATGTGCATGGAGATCATGTTATAAGCAAATCAAAATCATGCTCGTTGTATGTGGCTATTGAGCGAAAATGGTAATGCTTGATAAGTGACTTGTGTTTGAATTCTAGTTATGAAAATGAAATATAGATGCGTCATGATTTATTGATATGTGCATGAATATTCGGATGATAACCGGCTAAGTCCGAAGGTATTTGTGCTAGTGACTAATTCGGGCTAAGTCCCAAGGCATTTGTCGAAGTTACTATATCCGGGCTAGGTCCCAAGGCATTTGTGCGAAGTTACTATATCCGGGCTAGGTCCCAAGGCATTTGTGCGAAGTTACTATAACCGGCTAAGTCCCAAGGCATTTGAGCGAGTAGCTATATCCGCTAAATCCAAGGTACTTGGTTTGGGAATGAGCGATCTTGCTGTAAAAATTTCAATTAATACGCTCGTAAAATCCCAACGATGAGGTATGTTTTGTATATGCATTGGAATAATTGATTCCTTTTAAATAGTATTCGCTCAATCGATTAACAAGTTTCCGGCCTTTAGTCAAGTTAATACCTTATATATGATTATAAGGGTTGGAAATGTGAAGTAGGTATGATTTTGAGAATATGTGTATATGAAACTATTCGTTTAGTCATATGAATGCTATACTTCAGTTGTGCATGATTTCATTACTCAAAACTTACTAAGCATTAAATGCTTATTCCGTTTCTTTGATTCTCTATTTTATAGATTTTGGTTCGTCAACTATCGGATTCGGGAGTGTCAAAGTCGAAGTCATCCACACTATCAAAGCCCTTTTGGTACTCTTTTAGTTGAACTCTGAAAATGGCACGTATAGGACTACCCTTTTGTTGTTGGTCATGTACCTTTTGGTAATGTATATATTTGGATAGCCATGCGAAAATGGCTTATATATATTTTGAGCATAGCATTATAATCATTTTGTATGTTGTTCATGGAGTGTTATGGAAATGTTGGTAACGATTAGCCATTGGAATGGTTAATCACGATCATTTTGGTGCTATGTATGACAAAATTTTAGTTGATCCATGGAAAACCATGAAATAGGTAAAGTTTACCTTAAAATAGATCTTGACAATGAAGCGGTGATGTGGATTTGAAAATCACTAAAAATATTAGGAATGAAATTAAATAGTGAATAAATTATGTAATCGAACCTTGATGAATCTATTTTCATATGAAAGTAACGAAATGATCATATGATCCGTATTTTATGAGATGTTTAAGTTTTTGTGAAACAGGGCCAGAGTGATTTCTGGATCCCCTATTCGGACTTTGGAAATTAACTATAAATTAAACAGAGATAATTAGAAGTCATGACCTATATTTACAGATTCCTTTTCGAGTCTAGTTTCTTTAGAAACAAATGGCATAAGTATTGAAGCCCTGTACAGGGAGATACCTAAGTTGTAATGAATGAAGGTTAGAGTAGTCAAACCCTGAAACAGGGGAGACTTAAACTAATAAACTATACTAATTGGCTTGACCAAAAATTGTAAAAAATAATTTGTAGATGGAAATATGAGTCTAGTTTTAGGAAAAATTTACGGATCTGGTTTTTGAGTTTTGTAACTCGAGATATGATTTTTAAGGTGATAGTGATGCAGTTAGCCAGCTTGTCTGGAAATTTTAAAATGGGCTGTGCAAATAAATGAATTAAGTCTGTTAACACCTCGTGTCCGACTCCGGCAACGGTCTAGGGTACGGGGTGTTACAATTTTATTGGTATCAGAGCTACTGTTTAGTCGATTCTAGGACTACCTTAATACGTTTGGGTCTAGCTATACATGCCATTACGTGTTTATTTGATAGTATGGTGATTTCTGACAGTTAAAAGTGTGTTTACTTATAGAAATGGATCCCGATCCCAACCGAGCGGTAGTTGATGATCTTGAGAGTATAGCGCCTGCTCCCACTCAAGGGACAGCACCGGCAGACTCTCTACCTATTGCTAGTAATCAGAATGATGAAGCTAGACAAGCTTTTTATAGCGTGATGAATGATTGGTTCAACCAATACGTTCAAACTAATACGGCTGTTCCACAACCTCCATTCCCAACAAATACAACCCCCGCACCTACAATACCTCCGATAACTAACCAAATAAGGTCAAATAAGCCCCCAGTTGACAGAATCTGAAAACACGGGGCTACTAAATTTAAAGCTACGGACAATGATGATGCCAAGCAAGCTGAATTTTGGTTGGACAACACTATTCGGTACTGATGAGCTATCTTGCACACCGATGAGTGCCTAAAGTGTACTATCTCCTTGCTACGTGATTACGCCTACTATTGGTGGAATATGATGACTTCACAGTGCCAGAGAGCAAGTAACTTGGGAGTTTTTCCAAACCGAAGTTTGAAAAAGTATATCACCAAAGATTCATGGATCAAAAGCGGAAGGAATTTCTTGAACTTAAACAAGGTTCCATGTCGATTCTCGATTATGAACGAAAGTTTGTAAGGCTTAGCCGGTACGCTTGAGAATGCATTTTTTCAGAAGCTGTGATGTATAAACGCTTCGAGGATGGACTGAACGATGATATAAAGCTGTATGTTGGCATTTTAGAAATCCGAGAATTTTTGGTACTTGTCGAACGAGCTTGCAAAGCCGAAGAGCTCAATAAGGAGAAAAGAAAAGCTGATATGGGAGCAAAGGAGTTTCGTAAGAGATCTTCGGGAAAGCCCTTTCAACAGTCATCGAAGAAATTTAGAGATGACTTAGGCCGGTCTAGAGACACTTCGAGTTTTTCTAGACAAGATCGTGATCGACCTCCTGTGAGTACACGAGTCAATTCGGTCGGCAGTGTTGGAAATGATCGTCGAGACGAATCTGCGTATCAAAGATTGTGGTAAATGGCATTCGGGAGTTGTAGATTCCTTAACCGCCTCTGTTACAAGTGCGGATCACCGACCACTTTATTAAAGATTGCACGAGATTGTGCGAATGAATGTAAATCAAAGTGGGAAACCGGGTGCTACCACTGCTTGAAGTAGACCATCTAGAAACACGGGAAATCCTAGTGGTGGTCAGAGAGGATCTAGAGACACTACAACCAGATCTGAGGCTCGTGCTCCTGCTAGGGCTTATGCTATACGCGCACGCGAGGATGCTTCCTCGCCAGATGTTATTATCGGTACTTTTACTCTCTTTGATACTAATGTGATTGCTTTGATTGACCCCGGTTCTACTCATTCTTATATATGTGAAACCTTAGCATCCAAAGAAGACTTTACTTGTTGAGTCTCTCGAGTTCGTGAATTCGATTGTCGAATCCTTGGGTCGTTATGTACTTGTTGACAAAGTGTGTAAGAAATGTCCCTAGTAATCCGAGGTTCTGTTTTCCTACGATTTGATGCTTTTACCGTTTGATGAATTTGATGTTATCCTCGGTATGGATTGGTTGATCAGTACATGATGCAATTGTAAATTGCAAAAGAAAACCATTGATTTGAGGTGTGTAAATAACGAGATAATCCGAGTTGAGTCTACGGACTTGAATGGGTTACCAGCTGTAATATCCTCAATGTTGGCTCAGAAATATGTAAGAAAGGGGTGTGAAGCATACCTTGCGTATGTACTTGATGACAAAGAGTTAGAAAAGAAACCTGAATCTGTGCCGGTGGTTTGTGAATACCCGGATGTTTTTCCCAAGAATTACCAGGTTTACCACTTGCTCGGGAGGTAGAGTTTGGTATTGAGCTTGTACACAGGACTACACCGATTTCGATAGCTCCGATCGTATGGCACCAACCGAGTTAAAAGAGTTGAAAGCTCGATTGCAAGAGTTGATGGATAGAGGTTTCGCTCGACCAAGTTTCTCACCTTGGGGTGCACCAAAGATTGTTTGTGAAAAGAAGGACGGAACCATGAGGTTGTACATCGACTATCGTCACCGAATAAAGTGACAATAAAGAATAAATATCCGTTATCAGCGTATTGATGATTTGTTTGATCAACTAAAGGGAGCCTCGGTGTTTTCAAAGATAGATTTGAGATCGGGTTATTATCGATTCCATGAATTCGAGATTCGGACATACCCAAAACTGCTTCGAGCGAGATACGGTCACTACGAATTCTTAGTGATGCCGTTTGGGCTCACTAATGCCCCATTGTATTTATGGATCGATGAATCGGATCTTCGAATCGTATTTAGATCGGTTTGTAGTTGTGTTTATCGATGATATTTTGGTCTATTCGAGAAAGGAAACCGATCATGCTGAACACCTGGGATTAGTGTTGCAAATTTTATGGGATAAGTAGTTGTATGCTAAGTTCAGTAAGTGTGAGTTCTGGTTAAAAGAGGTTAGCTTCTTGGGACATGTGGTATCTACATCGGGTATTCAAGTTGATCCGAGTAAAATTTCAGCCATACTTAACTAGAAGCCTCCGAGAAATATTACTGAAGTTCAGAGCTTTTTGGGGCTTGCCGGTTACTACAGACGCTTTGTAAAGGGTTTCTCGATGATAGCCACACCAATAACGAAACTACTTCAGAAAGATGTTAAGTTTGAATGGACAGAAAAGTGTCAGAAAAGTTTCGATCAACTGAAAACTTATTTGACTGAAGCTCCAGTACTAGTGCAGCCCGAATCAGGCAAAGAGTTTGTCATTTATAGTGATGCATCCCTACTTGGTTTGGGTTGCGTATTGATGCAAGAGGGTCGAGTTGTAGCTTATGCGTCGAGACAACTGAAGCCACATGAGAAAAATTATCCGACCCATGATCTCGAACTAGCTGCCATCGTGTTCACTTTGAAAATATGGCGACATTACTTATTTGGTGGGAAGTGCCATGTATATTCGGATCACAAAAGTCTCAAATATTTGATGACTCAAAGAGACTTGAATCTGCGACAAAGACGTTGGCTCGAGTTGTTAAAAGATTATGAGCTTGTCATTGACTATCACCCGGGAAAGGCTAATGTGGTTGCAGATGCTTTAAGTCGTAAATCACTATTTACTTTACGAGCGATGAATGTACACTTGTATGTTCTATCCGACAATGTGTTAGTAGTAGAATTAAAGGCCAAACCATTGTTGATTCATCAAATTCGCGAAGCTCAGAAAGTCGATGATGAATTGGTCGCAAGACAGGCTGAATATGTTTCGAATATGGAATCAGAGTTTCAAATTGATGATGACGATTGTTTGAGGTTCAGAAGTCATTTGTGTGTTCCAAGAAATTGAAACTTATTTCGATGATTACGAACGAAGCTCATTGTAGCCGAATGTCAATTCACCCGGGAGTACGAAAATGTACAATGTTACGAGGCGTCGGTTTGGTGGCATGGTATGAAACGAGACATTTCGATTTTATTTGAAGTGTTTAATATGTCGCAAGTGAAGGCGAACATCAAGTGCCTACGGGTTTACTTGACCGATCATGATACGAATGGAAATGGGATCGAGTCACGATGGATTTTGTATCCGGTTGCCGATGTCGGCAAATAAGAAAGATGCGATTTGGGTTGTTCTTGATAGATCGACTAAGTCGGCTCACTTTATCCCCGTCGCATTTAATTTTTCATTGGATAAACTAGCTGAATTTTATGTTTCTCGATTGTGAGATTACACGGGTACCTATTTCTATTGTGTCGACGAGATCCGAGATTCACCTCGCGATTTTGGAAGAAATTGCAAGAAGCTTTGGGTACCAAGCTACATTTTAGCAATCTTTTCATCCCCAAACCGATGGTCAATCCGAGCGGATAATTCGGATACTCGAGGATATGTTGAGATGTTGCATCCTTGAGTTTAGTGGTTCATGGGAACGGTATTTACCTTTGATTGGATTAAACACAACAATATTTTTCAATCAAGTATTAAGATGGCACCTTACGAGGCTTTGTACGGTCGTAAATGTCGTACACCATTGTTCTGGACCGAGCTCTGTGAAAGTAAAATTTTCGGAGTTGATTTGATTAAAGATGCTGTGCAGAAAGTAAAAATAATTCGTGAAAGTCTGAAGGCAGCATCCAATCGTCAAAAGTCGGACGCGGATTTAAAACGAGGAGATATTGAGTATCAGGTGGGAGACAAAGTGTTTCTTAAGGTTTCACCTTGGAAAAAGATACTCAGATTTGGCCATAAGGGCAAACTGAGTCCGAGATTCATTGGGCCGTATGAAATCTCCGAACGAGTTGGTCCAGTTGCATATAGGTTGCTTTTACCCCCTGAACTTGAAAGGATTCACAACGTTTTCATGTTTCGATGCTTGACGTTCTGATCCGATCCTTCGCACATAATTAGTCCATCAGAGGTTGAAATTCAATCTGACATGAGTTATGAAGAAGAACCGATTTGTATCCTAGCTCGTGAAGTGAAAGAGTTGCGAAACAAAAGGGTTCCGTTAGTAAAGGTGTTATGGCTCAAACACGGAATCGAAGAAGCTACTTGGGAAACCGAGAACTCTATAAAAGAACGATACCCAAACCTATTTATCGGTAAGATTTTTGGGCATGAAAATTTCTTAAGTGGGGGAGAGTTGTGACAGCCCTAAATTGACCTTAGTCGAAAAGTGGTTTCGGGACCACAAAACCGAGTCATAAAAATAATTAATCATTATATTTGATGCTTATTATATGTATATAGGCATGTGTGAAAATTTCATGTTTGAATTTTGTTAATTGTAAGTGAATTTTGCTAAATAGGACTTGTGTGAGAAAATTTAGAAATGTGCTAGGCAAATGTTAAAGTGGCCTATTGATGCATGTTAGAAAATGTTTTTCCTTGCATGTCAAATTGCCCAAAACTTAGGATGGTGGCCGGCCATGCTATTGGTTAAAATGTATTATAGACATTTTATGTTAGTGTTTTATGTTAGGAATAATAAAATAAAGAACATGGGTAATAAAATAATAGTGGTTAGTAGGAGGAGAAACAAAAAAAAAATTTGATTCATGATTTCATGCATATGACTCTAATGTCCAATATATATATGGACTAAGTACCTTGAATTTCTCTCAATGTTCAAGATGATTAAATCAATTTATTTGTTAAATTAAGCTCAAGAGCAAAGGGGACTAAATCCGATAAAGGGAAGGAAAAAGTAATTGAATAGCCGTTGAAGTCGGTTCGACAGCATCCGAGGTAAGTTTTCGAGTAATGGAACTTAGTTTATGATTTGATTAAGTCATGACATATAGCATAACAAATAAACGGAGATATAATGATTCAACTTGAATTATATATTGAGGTGACTAGTTTATACTTGTGACGGGTAGCCGAATGTGCATGGAGATCTTGTTATAAGCAAATCAAAATCATGCTCGTTGTATGTGGCTATTGAGCCGAAAATGGTAATGCTTGATAAGTGACTTGTGTTTGAATTCTAGTTATGAAAATGAAATATAGATGCGTCATGATTTATTGATATGTGCATGAATATTCGGATGATAATCGGGCTAAGTCCCGAAGGCATTTGTGCTAGTGACTATATCCGGGCTAGGTCCCGAAGGCATTTGTGCGAGTTACAATATCCGGGCTAGGTCCCGAAGGCATTTGTGCGAGTTACTATATCCTGCTAGGTCCCAAGGCATTTGTGCGAGTTACTATAACCGGCTAAGTCCCAAGGCATTTGAGCGAGTAGCTATATCCGGCTAAATCTCGAAGGTACTTGGTTTGGGAATGAGCGATCTTGCTGTAAAAATTTCAATTAATACGCTCGTAAAATCCCAACGATGAGGTATGTTTTGTATATGCATTGGAATAATTGATTCCTTTTAAATAGTATTTGCTCAATCGATTAACAAGCTTCCTACTTTAGTCAAGTTAATACCTTATGTATGAATATAAGGGTTGGAAATGTGAAGTAGGTATGATTTTGAGAATATGTGTATATGAAACTATTCATTTAGTCATATGAATGCTATACTTGATTGTGCATGATTTCATTACTCAAAACTTACTAAGCATTAAATGCTTATTCCGTTTCTTTGATTCTCTGTTTTATAGATTTTGGTTCGTCACCATCGGATTCGGGAGTGTCAAAGTCAAGTCATCCACACTATCAAAGCCCTTTTGGTACTCTTTTAGTTGAACTCTAAAAATGGCACGTATAGGACTACCCTTTTCTTTGTTGGTCATGTACCTTTCGGTAATGTATATATTTGGATAGCCATGCGAAAATGGCTTATATATATTTTGAGCATAGCGTTATAATCATTTTGTATGTTGTTCATGGAGTGTTATGGAAATGTTGGTAACGATTAGCCATTGGAATGGTTAATCACGATCATTTTGGTGCTATGTATGACAAAATTTTAGTTGATCCATGGAAAACCATGAAATAGGTAAAGTTTACCTTAAAAATAGATGCTGACAGCAGCAGTGATGTGGATTTGAAAAATCACTAAAAATAGTAGGAATGGAATTAAATAGTGAATAAATTATGTAATCGAACCTTGATGAATCTATTTTCATATGAAAGTAACGAAAAGATCATATGGGCCGTATTTTATGAGATGTTTAAGTTTTCATGAAATAGGGCCAGAGAGATTTCTGGATCCCCTGTTCCAACATTGGAAATTCACTATAAATTAACCAAAGATAATTAGAAGTCATGCCCTATATGTACAAATTCCTTTTCGAGTCTATTTTCTTTAGAAACAAACGGCATAAGTATTGAAGCCCTGTATAGGGAGATATCTAAGTCGTAATGCATGAAGGCAGAGTAGTTGAACCTTGAAACAGGGGAGAATTTAACTAATAAACTGTACTAATTGGCTTGACCAAAAATTCTAGAAAATAATTTTTAGATGGAAATATGAGTCTAGTTTCAGGAAAAATTTACGGAACTAGTTTTCAAGTTTTGGAACTCGAGATATGATTTTTAAGGTGACATTGATGCAGTTAGCCAGCTTGTCTTGAAATTTTAAAATGGACTGTGCAAATAAATGAATTAAGTCTGTTAACACCTCGTGTCCGACTCCGGCAACGGTCTCGGGTATGGGGTGTTACAATTTTATTGGTATCAGAGCTACTGTTTAGTCGATTCTAGGACTATCGTAATACGTTTGGGTCTAGCTATACATGCCATTATATGTTTATTTGATAGTGTGATGATTTCTGACAGTTAAAAGTGTGTTTACTTATAGAAATGGATCCCGATCCCAACCGAAGCGGTAGTGATAATCTTGAGAGTATAGCGCTTCCCGCCAAGGGACAACACCATGGACTCTCTACCTATTGCTAGTAATCGAATGATGAAGCTAGACAAGCTTTTTATAGCGTGATGAATGATTGGTTCAACCAATACATTCAAACTAATACGACTGTTCCACAACCTCCATTCCCGACTAATACAACCCCCGCACCTACAATACCTCTGGTAACTGACCAAATAAGGTCAAATAAGCCCCTAGTTGATAGAATCCGAAAACACGAGGCTACTGAATTTAAAGCTACGGACAGCGATGATGCTGAGCAAGCTGAATTTTGGTTGGACAACACTATTCGGGTACTCGATGAGCTATCTTGCACACCCGATGAGTGCCTAAAGTGTACTATCTCCTTGCGACGTGATTCTCGCCTACTATTGGTGGAATACGTTGACTTCACAGTCCGAGAGAGCAAGTAACTTGGGAGTTTTTCCAAACCGAGTTTCAAAAAAGTATATCACCGAGATTCATGGATCAAAACGGAAGGAATTTCTTGAACTTAAACAAGGTTCCATGTCGGTTCATCGATTATGAACGAAAGTTTGTAAGGCTTAGCCATGCGCCAAGAATGCATTTCTTCGAAGTCGTGATGTGTAACGTTTCAAGGATGGACTGAACGATGATATAAAGTCGTATGTTGGCATTTTAGAAATCCGAGAATTTGTGGTACTTGTCGAACGAGCTTGCAAAGTCAAGAGCTCAATAAGGAGAAAAGAAAAGGCGATATGGGAGCAAAGGAGTTTCAGAAGAGATCTTCGAAAGCCCTTTCAACACCATCGAAGAAATTTAGAGATGACTTAGGCGGTCTAGAGACACTTCGGGTTTTCTAGACGAGATCGTGATCGACCCGTGAGTACACGAGTCACTTGGTCGCCAAATGTTGAAACCGATCGTCGAGACGAACGGAGTGCCAGATTGTGGTAAATGGCATTCGGGAGTTGTAGATTCCATGACCGCTCTGTTACAAGTGCGGATCAGCTGACCACTTTATTAAAGATTGCCCGAGATTGTCTGAACAGAATGTAAATCAAAGTGTGAAACCGGGTGCTACCACTGCTCGAGGTAGACCATCTAGAAACACGGGAAATCCTAGTGGTGGTCAGAGAGGATCTAGAGACGCTACAACCAGATCTGAGGCTCGTGCTCCTGCTAGGGCTTATGCTATACGCGCACGCGAGGATGCTTCCTCGCCAGATGTTATTACCGGTACTTTTACTCTCTTTGATACTAATGTGATTGCTTTGATTGAATCTGGTTCTACTCATTCTTATATATGTGAAACCTTAGCATCCAGTAAGACTTTACTTGTTGAGTCTACTGAGTTCGTAATTCGAGTGTCGAATCCCTTGGGTCGTTATGTACTTGTTGACAAAGTGTGTAAGAAATGTCCCCTAGTAATCCGAGGTTCCTGTTTTCCGACCGTACATGATGCAATTGTAAATTGCAGAAGAAAAACCATTGATTTGAGGTGTGTAAATAACGAGATAATCCGAGTTGAGCCTACGGACTTGAATGGGTTGCCAGCTATAATATCCTTAATGTTGGCTCTGAAATATGTAAGAAAGGGGTGTGAAGCATACCTTGCGTATGCACTTGATGACAAAGAGTTAGAAAAGAAACCTGAATGAGTTAGAAAAGAAACCTGAATCTGTGCCGGTGGTTTGTGAATACCCGGATGTTTTTCTCGAAGAATTACCGGGTTTACCACCTGTTCGGGAGGTAGAGTTTGGTATTGAGCTTGTACCTGGGACTACACCGATTTCGATAGCTCTGTATCGTATGGCACCAACCGAGTTAAAAGAGTTGAAAGCTTAGTTGCAAGAGTTGACGGATAGAGGTTTCGCTCGACCAAGTTTCTCACCTTGGGGTGCACCAGTATTGTTTGTGAAAAAGAAGGACGGAACCATGAGGTTGTGCATCGACTATCGTCAGCTGAATAAAGTGACAATAAAGAATAAATATCCGTTACCGTGTATTGATGATTTGTTTGATCAACTAAAGGGAGCCTCGGTGTTTTCAAAGATAGATTTGAGATCGGGTTATTATCAGTTGCGAATTCGAGATTCGGACATACCCAAAACTGCTTTCAGAACGAGATACGATCACTACGAATTCTTAGTGATGCCATTTGGGCTCACTAATGCCCCCGCGGTATTTATGGATCTGATGAATCGGATCTCCAGACCGTATTTAAATCGGTTTGTAGTTGTGATTATCGATGATATTTTGGTCTATTCGAGAAACGAAATCGATCATGCTGAACACCTGGGATTAGTGTTGCAAATTTTACGGGATAAGCAGTTGTATGCTAAGTTCAGTAAGTGTGAGTTCTGGTTAAGAGAGGTTAGCTTCTTGGGACATGTGGTATCTCAGACGGGTATTCGAGTTGATCCGAGCAAAATTTCAGCCATACTTAACTGGAAGCCTCAGAAATATTATCAAGTTCGAGTCGTTTGGGGCTTGCTTGTTACTACAGACGCTTTGTAAAGGGTTTCTCGATGATAGCCACACCAATAACGAAACTACTTCAGAAAGATGTTAAGTTTGAATGGACAGAAAAGTGTCAGAAAAGTTTCGATCAACTGAAAACTTATTTGACTGAAGCTTCAGTACTAGTGCAGCCCAAATCAGGCAAAGAGTTTGTCATTTATAGTGATACATCCCTACTTGGGTTGGGTTGCGTATTGATGCAAGAGGGTCGAGTTGTAGCTTATGCGTCGAGACAACTAAAGCCATATGAGAAAAATTATCCGACCCATGATCTCGAACTAGCTGCCATCGTGTTCACTTTGAAAATATGGCGACATTACTTATTTGGTGAGAAGTGCCATGTATATTCGGATCACAAAAGTCTCAAATATTTGATGACTCAAAGAGACTTGAATCTGCGACAAAGACGTTGGCTCGAGTTGTTAAAAGATTATGAGCTTGTCATTGACTATCACCCGGGAAAGGCTAATGTGGTTGCGGATGCTTTAAGTCGTAAATCACTATTTGCTTTACGAGCGATGAATGTACACTTGTCTGTTCTATCCGACAATGTGTTAGTAGCAGAATTAAAGGCCAAACCATTGTTGATTCATCAAATTCGTGAAGCTCAGAAAGTCGATGATGAATTGGTCGTAAGACGGGCTGAATGTGTTTCGAATAAGGAATCAGAGTTTCAAATCGATGATGACGATTGTTTGAGGTTCAGTAGTCGTTTGTGTGTTCCAAGAAATTCAAAACTTATTTCGATGATTCTGAAAGAAGCTCATTGTAGCCGAATGTCAATTCCCCCGGGGAGTACGAAAATGTACAACGATCTGAGACGTGAATTTTGGTGGCATGGTATGAAACGAGACATTTCCGATTTTGTTTCGAAGTGTTTAATATGTCAGCAAGTGAAGGCGGAACATCAAGTGCCTACGGGTTTACTTCAGCCGATCATAATACCTGAATGGAAATGGGATCGAGTCACGATGGATTTTGTATATGGTTTGCCAGTATCGGCAAGTAAGAAAGATGCGATTTGGGTTGTTGTTGATAGACTGACTAAGTCGGCTCACTTTATCCCTGTACGTACGGATTTTTCATTGGATAAACTAGCTGAATTGTATGTTTCTCAGATTGTGAGATTACACGGGGTACCTATTTCTATTGTGTCGGACAGAGATCCGAGATTCACCTCGCGATTTTGGAAGAAATTGCAAGAAGCTTTGGGTACCAAGTCGCATTTTAGCACTTTTCATCCCCAAACCGATGGTCAATCCGAAGGATAATTCGGATACTCGAGGATATGTTGAGATGTTGCATCCTTGAGTTTAGTGGTTCATGGGAACGGTATTTACCTTTGATTGAATTCGCCACAACAATAGTTTTCAATCAAGTATTAAGATGGCACCTTACGAGGCTTTGTACGGTCGTAAATGCCGTAAACCATTGTTTTGGACTGAGCTCTGTGAAAGTAAAATTTTCAGAGTTGATTTGATTAAAGATGCTGAGCAGAAAGTAAAAATAATTCGTGAAAGTCTGAAGGCAGCATCCGATCGTCAGAAGTTGTACGCGGATTTAAAACGAAGAGATATTGAGTATCAGGTGGGAGACAAAGTGTTTCTTAAGGTTTCACCTTGCAAAAAAGATACTCAGATTTGGCCGTAAGGGCAAACTGAGTCCGAGATTCATTGGGCCGTATGAAATCTCCGAACGAGTTGGTCCAGTTGCATATAGGTTGCTTTTACCCCCTGAACTTGAAAGGATTCACAACGTTTTTCATGTTTCGATGCTTCGACGTTACAAATCTAATCCTTCGCACATAATTAGTCCATCAGAGGTTGAAATTCAATCTGACTTGAGTTATGAAGAAGAACCGATTTGTATCCTAGCTCGTGAAGTGAAAGAGTTACGAAACAAAAGGGTTCCGTTAGTAAAGGTGTTATAGCTCAAACACGGAATTGAAGAAGCTACTTGGGAAACTGAGAACTCTATGAAAGAACGATAGCCAAACCTATTTACCAGTAAGATTTTCGGGGACGAAAATTTCTTAAGTGGGGGAGAGTTGTGACAGCCCTAAATTGACCCTAGTCGGAAAGTGGTTTCGGGACCACAAAACCGAGTAATAAAAAAATTAACCGTTATATTTGATGCTTATTATATGTATATAGGCATGTGTGAAAATTTCATGTTTGAACTTTGTTAATTGTAAGTGAATTTTGCTAAATAGGACTTGTGTGAGAAAATTTAGAAATGTGCTAGGCAAATGTTAAAGTGGCCTATTGATGCATGTTAGAAAATGTTTGTCCTTGCATGTCAAATTGCCCAAAACTTAGGATGGTGGCCGGCCATGCTATTGGTTAAAATGTATTATAAACATTTTATGTTAGTGTTTTATGTTAGGAATAATAAAATAAAGAACATGGGTAATAAAATAATAGTGGTTAGTAGGAGGAGAAACAAAAAAAAAAATTAGCTAGGTTGCTCCTCCATTGCCGTGAATTGAAGGAAGAAAACAAAGAAAAAAAAATGTTCATCTTTTAACATCCTTGGCCCAAAATGCTAAGAAGAAGGGGGAAGGGGAAGTAAAATATTCGGCCACTCCTTCTAGTCTTGAATAAGGTATGTAATTCATGGTAGCTTTTGGAATTGTTGAATGTATTAAGCTAGTTACTAAGTCCCTTAGTTAGCCCATGTTCAAATTTTGAATATTGTTGTTAACATGAGCAATCGGTCATGAGAAAATGTTCAAGAAATGGTTGTTGTTCATGTTATTTGGATGAGAAATGGTGAGTTTTGTTGTTTCATGTTAAAGTTAGGTGAATGATGATAGATGAGTGTTTGAACTATAAAAAGAATCATAGGTGAGCATTGGATACTAAGGGAAAAGAATCAGCTACCTTGTTATGAGCTAGGGCCGAATGTGAGTTTGGTTGTGTTTGAATATTACATGCTTGGTAGAATGGTGGATGAAAGTGCCGAATGTGGTCTTTGGTTTGGGCATAAGGAATAATAGTATGCATAGGTTTCGGCTTTGGTAGTACCTATGTAATTATAATTAGTTCATTTGATGGTTTGGCATGAGGTGATAAGTAGAAGTTTAAAGGTAGCTTAAGTTAATTGATTATATGTGTGTATGCTATTAGAAATTCAAGGAATTCTCGGCAAAAAAATGTGGTTAGGGGTTAAGTCATGGGAACTTGGGGGTATTCATATGTGGACCTTAAGATTTTGTACACTATGACTATGTGAGTTAGGTGTTAAATAACTTAATCATGTGTATGCATGACCAAGTATAATCGGCCACATGAGTAAAGAAATGGGTTAATTGATATGTGGTAAATGTTAAGTGTTAAACGAAATGGAAATGACATCATTATTGGAATATGTATACTCGACCACATGAATGCATACATAGATTGGTGTTGCATGTATTCGGCTATAGGTAAGCATATTGATGATTTTATCTTGACTTAGATAATCGGCTAAAGGAGAATATTAGCTAATATGTTGAATTTGATTCATGATTTCATGCATATGACTCTAATGTCCAATATATATATGGACTAAGTACCTTGAATTTCTCTCGATGTTCAAGATGATTAAATCAATTTATTTGTTAAATTAAGCTCAAGAGCAAAGGGGAACTAAATCCGATAAAGGGAAGGAAAAAGTAATTGAATAGCCGTTGAAGTCGCTCGACAAAGATCCGAGGTAAGTTTTCGAGTAATGGAACTTAGTTTATGATTTGATTAAGTCATGACATATAGCATAACAAATAAACGGAGATATAATGATTCAACTTGAATTATATATTGAGGTGACTAGTTTATACTTGTGACGGTAGCCGAATGTGCATGGAGATCTTGTTATAAGCAAATCAAAATCATGCTCGTTGTATGTGGCTATTGAGCCGAAAATGGTAATGCTTGATAAGTGACTTGTGTTTGAATTCTAGTTATGAAAATGAAATATAGATGCGTCATGATTTATTGATATGTGCATGAATATTCGGATGATAACCGGGCTAAGTCCCGAAGGCATTTGTGCTAGTGACTATATCCGGGCTAGGTCCCGAAGGCATTTGTGCGATTTACTATATCTGGGCTAGGTCCCGAAGGCATTTGTGTGAGTTACTATATCCGGGCTAGGTCCCGAAGGCATTTGTGCGAGTTACTATAACCGGGCTAAGTCCCGAAGGCATTTGAGCGAGTAGCTATATCCGGCTAAATCCCGAAGGTACATGGTTTGGGAATGAACGATCTTGCTGTAAAAATTTCAATTAATATGCTCGTAAAATCCCAACGATGAGGTATGTTTTGTATATGCATTGGAATAATTGATTCCTTTTAAATAGTATTCGCTCAATCGATTGACAAGCTTCCGGCCTTTAGTCAAGTTAATACCTTATGTATGAATATAAGGGTTGGAAATGTGAAGTAGGTATGATTTTGAGAATATGTGTATATGAAACTATTCATTTAGTCATATGAATGCTATACTTCAGTTGTGCATGATTTCATTACTCAAAACTTACTAAGCATTAAATGCTTATTCCATTTCTTTGATTCTCTGTTTTATAGATTTTGGTTCGTCACCATCGGATTCGGAGTGTCAAAGTCAAGTCATCCACACTATCAAATCCCTTTTGGTACTCTTTTAGTTGAACTCTGAAAATGGCACGTATAGGACTACCCTTTTGTTGTTGGTCATGTACCTTTCGGTAATGTATATATTTGGATAGCCATGCGAAAATGGCTTATATATATTTTGAGCATAGCGTTATAATTATTTTGTATGTTGTTCATGGAGTGTTATGGAAATGTTGGTAACGATTAGCCATTGGAATGGTTAATCACGATCATTTTGGTGCTATGTATGACAAAATTTTAGTTGATCCATGGAAAACCATGAAATAGGTAAAGTTTACCTTAAAAATAGATGCTGACAGCAAGAGAGTGATGTGGATTTGAAAAATCACTAAAAATAGTAGGAATGGAATTAAATAGTGACTAAATTATGTAATCGAACCTTGATGAATCTATTTTCATATGAAAGTAACGAAACGATCATTTGAGCCGTATTTTATGAGAGGTTTAAGTTTTCATGAAATAGGGCCAGAGAGATTTCTAGATCCCCTGTTCCGACTTTGGAAATTCACTATAAATTAACCAAAGATAATTAGAAGTCATGCCCTATATGTAAAGATTCCTTTTCGAGTCTGTTTTCTTTAGAAACAAATGGCATAAGTATTGAAGCCCTGTACAGGGAGATATCTAAGTCGTAATGCATGAAGGCAGAGTAGTCGAACCCTGAAACAGGGGAGAATTTAACTAATAAACTGTACTAATTGGCTCGACCAAAAATTCTAGAAAATAATTTTTAAATGGAAATATGAGTCTAGTTTCAGGAAAAATTTACGGAACTGGTTTTCAAGTTTTGGAACTCGAGATATGATTTTTAAGGTGACAGTGATGTAGTTAGCCAGCTTGTCTGGAAATTTTAAAATGGACTGTGCAAATAAATGAATTAAGTCTGTTAACACCTCGTGTCCGACTCCTAAACCTTGCCTCTGCACGGGTGTTACAATTTTATTGGTATCAGAGCTACTGTTTAGCCGATTCTAGGACTATCGTAATACGTTTCGGTCTAGCTATACATGCCATTATATGTTTATTTGATAGTGTGATGATTTCTGACAGTTAAAAGTGTGTTTACTTATAGAAATGGATCCCGATCCCAACCGAAGCGGTAGTGATGATCTTGAGAGTATAGCGCTGCTTCGCTCAAGGGACAACATGCGCAGACTCTCTACCTATTGCTAGTAATCGAATGATGAAGCTAGACAAGCTTTTATAAGCGTGATGAATGATTGGTTCAACCAATACATTCAAACTAATATGGTCTGTTCCACAACCTCCATTCCCGAGTAATACAACCCCAAGACCTACAATACCTCCGTAATCGACCAAATAAGGTCAAATAAGCCCCAGCTGATGTAATCCAAAACACGGGCTATCAATTTAAAGCTACGGACAGCGATGATGCCGAGCAAGCTGAATTTTGGTTGGACAACACTATTCGGTACTCGATGAGCTATCTTGCACACCCAATGAGTGCCTAAAGTGTACTATCTCCTTGCGACGTGATTACGCCTACTATTGGTGGAATACGTTGACTTCACAGCCCAGAGAGCAAGTAACTTGGGAGTTTTTCCAAACCGAAGTTTGAAAAAAGTATATCGATCGAGATTCATGGATCAAAAGCGGAAGGAATTTCTTGAACTTAAACAAGGTTCCATGTCGCCATCGATTATGAACGAAAGTTTGTAAGGCTTAGCCGGTACGCTCAAGAATGCATTTCTTCAGAAACTGTGATGTGTAAACGTTTCAAGGATGGACTGAACGATGATATAAAGCTGTATGTTGGCATTTTAGAAATCCGAGAATTTGTGGTACTTGTCGAACGAGCTTGCAAAGCCGAAGAGCTCAATAAGGAGAAAAGAAAAGCTGATATGGGAGCAAAAGAGTTTCGTAAGAGATCTTCGGGAAAGCCCTTTCAACAGTCATCGAAGAAATTTAGAGATGACTTAGGCTGGTCTAGAGACACTTCGGGTTTTTTTAGACGACATCGTGATCGACCCCCTGTGAGTACACGAGTCACTTCGGTCGCCAGTGTTGAAAATGATCGTCGAGACAGAACGGAGTACCAGTATTGTGGTAAATGGCATTCGGGGAGTTGTAGATTCCATGACCGCTCCTGTTACAAGTGCGGATCAGCTGACCACTTTATTAAAGATTGCCCGAGATTATCTGAACAGAATGTAAATCAAAGTGGGAAACCGGGTGCTACCACTGCTCGAGGTAGACCATCTAGAAACACGGGAAATCCTAGTGGTGGTCAGAGAGGATCTAGAGACGCTACAACCAGATTGAGGCTCGTGCTCCTACTAGGGCTTATGCTATACGCGCACGCGAGGATGCTTCCTCGCCAGATGTTATTACCGGTACTTTTACTCTCTTTGATACTAATGTGATTGCTTTGATTGACCCTGGTTCTACTCATTCTTATATATGTGAAACCTTAGCATCCAGTAAGACTTTACTTGTTGAGTCTACTGAGTTCGTAATTCGAGTGTCGAATCCCTTGGGTCGTTATGTACTTGTTGACAAAGTGTGTAAGAAATGTCCCCTAGTAATCCGAGGTTCCTGTTTTCCGACCGTACATGATGCAATTGTAAATTGCAAAAGAAAAACCATTCATTTGAGGTGTGTAAATAACGAGATAATTCGAGTTGAGTCTACGGACTTGAATGGGTTGCCAGCTGTAATATCCTCAATGTTGGCTCAGAAATATGTAAGAAAGGGGTGTGAAGCATACCTTGCGTATGTACTTGATGACAAAGAGTTAGAAAAGAAACCTGAATCTGTGCCGGTGGTTTGTGAATAACCGGATGTTTTTCCCGAAGAATTACCGGGTTTTCCACCTGTTGGGAGGTAGAGTTTGGTATTGAGCTTGTACTTGGGACTACACCGATTTCGATAGCTCTGTATCGTATGGCACCAACCGAGTTAAAAGAGTTGAAAGCTCACTTGCAAGAGTTGACGGATAGAGGTTTCGCCGACCAAGTTTCTCACCTTGGGGTGCACCAAGATTGTTTGTGAAAAGAAGGACGGAACCATGAGGTTGTGCATCGACTATCGTCAGCTGAATAAAGTGACAATAAAGAATAAATATCCGTTACCGTGTATTGATAATTTGTTTGATCAACTAAAGGGAGCCTCGGTGTTTTCAAAGATAGATTTGAGATCGGGTTATTATCGATTCATGAATTCGAGATTCGGACATACCCAAAACTGCTTTCAGAACGAGATACGGTCACTACGAATTCTTAGTGATACCGTTTGGGCTCACTAATGCCCCCGCGGTATTTATGGATCTGATGAATCGGATCTCCAGACCGTATTTAGATCGATTTGTAGTTGTGATTATCGATGATATTTTGGTCTATTCGAGAAACGAAATCGATCATGCTGAACACCTGGGATTATTGTTGCAAATTTTACGGGATAAGCAGTTGTATGCTAAGTTCAGTAAGTGTGAGTTCTGGTTAAGAGAGGTTAGCTTCTTGGGACATGTGGTATCTGCACGGTATTCGAGTTGATCCGAGCAAAATTTCAGCCATACTTAATCGAAGCCTCAGAAATATTCTCAAGTTCGAGCTTTTTGGGGCTTCTGGTTACTCTGAGACGCTTTGTAAAGGGTTTCTCGATGATAGCCACACCAATAACGAAACTACTTGAAAGATGTTAAGTTTGAATGGACGAAAAAGTGTCGAAAAGTTTCGATCAATCAAAACTTATTTGATCAAGCTCCAAGACTAGTGCAGCCCGAATCGTGCAAAGAGTTTGTCATTTATAGTGATACATCCCTACTTGGGTTGGGTTGCGTATTGATGCAAGAGGGTCGAGTTGTAGCTTATGCGTCGAGACAACTAAAGCCATATGAGAAAAATTATCCGACCCATGATCTCGAACTAGCTGCCATCGTGTTCGCTTTGAAAATATGGCGACATTACTTATTTGGTGAGAAGTGCCATGTATATTCGGATCACAAAAGTCTCAAATATTTGATGACTCAAAGAGACTTGAATCTGCGACAAAGACGTTGGCTTGAGTTGTTAAAAGATTATGGGCTTGTCATTGACTATCACCCGGGAAAGGCTAATGTGGTTGCGGATGCTTTAAGTCGTAAATCACTATTTGCTTTACGAGCGATGAATATACACTTGTCTGTTCTATCCGACAATGTGTTAGTAGCAGAATTAAAGGCCAAACCATTGTTGATTCATCAAATTCGTGAAGCTCAGAAAGTCGATGATGAATTGGTCGTAAGATGGGCTGAATGTGTTTCGAATAAGGAATCAGAGTTTCAAATTGATGATGACGATTGTTTGAGGTTCAGTAGTCGTTTGTGTGTTCCAAGAAATTCAGAACTTATTTCGATGATTCTGAAAGAAGCTCATTGTAGCCGAATGTCAATTCCCCCGGGGAGTACAAAAATGTACAACGATCTGAGACGTCAGTTTTGGTGGCATGGTATGAAACGAGACATTTCTGACTTTGTTTCGAAGTGTTTAATATGTCAACAAGTGAAGGAGGAACATCAAGTGCCTACGGGTTTACTTTAGCCGATCACGATGGATTTTGTATATGGTTTGCCAGTATCGGCAAGTAAGAAAGATGCGATTTGGGTTGTTGTTGATAGACTGACTAAGTCGGCTCACTTTATCCCTGTACGTACGGATTTTTCATTGGATAAACTAGCTGAATTGTATGTTTCTCAGATTGTGAGATTACACGGGGTACCTATTTCTATTGTGTCGGACAGAGATCCGAGATTCACCTCGCGATTTTGGAAGAAATTGCAAGAAGCTTTGGGTACCAAGCTGCATTTTAGCACTGCTTTTCATCCTCAAACCGATGGTCAATCCGAGCGGATAATTCAGATACTCGAGGATATGTTGAGATGTTGCATCCTTGAGTTTAGTGGTTCATGGGAACGGTATTTACCTTTGATTGAATTCGCTTACAACAATAGTTTTCAATCAAGTATTAAGATGGCACCTTACGAGGCTTTGTACGGTCGTAAATGCCGTACACCATTGTTTTGGACCGAGCTCTGTGAAAGTAAAATTTTCGGAGTTGATTTGATTAAAGATGCTGAGCAGAAAGTAAAAATAATTCGTGAAAGCCTGAAGGCAGCATCCGATCGTCAGAAGTCGTACGCTGATTTAAAACGAAGAGATATTGAGTATCAGGTGGGAGACAAAGTGTTTCTTAAGGTTTCACCTTGGAAAAAGATACTCAGATTTGGCCGTAAGGGCAAACTGAGTCCGAGATTCATTGGGCCGTATGAAATCTCCGAACGAGTTGGTCCAGTTGCATATAGGTTGCTTTTACCCCCTGAACTTGAAAGGATTCACAATGTTTTTCATGTTTCAATGCTTCGACGTTACAAATCTGATCCTTCACACATAATTAGTCCATCAGAGGTTGAAATTCAATCTGACTTGAGTTATGAAGAAGAACCGATTTGTATCCTAGCTCGTGAAGTGAAAGAGTTGCGAAACAAAAGGGTTCCGTTAGTAAAGGTGTTATGGCTCAAACACGGAATCGAAGAAGCTACTTGGGAAACCGAGAACTCTATGAAAGAACGATAGCCAAACCTATTTACCGGTAAGATTTTCGGGGACGAAAATTTCTTAAGTGGGGGAGAGTTGTGACAGCCCTAAATTGACCCTAGTCAGAAAGTGGTTTCGGGACCACAAAATCGAGTAATAAAAAAATTAACCGTTATATTTGATGCTTATTATATGTATATAGGCATGTGAGAAAATTTCATGTTTGAATTTTGTTAATTATAAGTGAATTTTGCTAAATAGGACTTGTGTGAGAAAATTAAGAAATGTGCTAGGCAAATGTTAAAGTGGCCTATTGATGCATGTTAGAAAATGTTTGTCCTTGCATGTCAAATTACCCAAAACTTAGGATGGTGGCCGGCCATGCTATTGGTTAAAATGTATTATAAACATTTTATGTTAGTGTTTTATGTTAGGAATAATAAAATAAAGAACATGGGTAATAAAATAATAGTGGTTAGTAGGAGGAGAAACAAAAAAAAATTAGCTAGGTTGCTCCTCCATTGCCGTGAATTGAAGGAAGAAAACAAAGAAAAAAAAATGTTCATCTTTTAACATCCTTGGCCGAAAATGCTAAGAAGAAGGGGAAGGGAAGTAAAATATTCGCCACTCCTTCTAGTCTTGAATAAGGTATGTAATTCATGGTAGCTTTTGGAATTGTTGAATGTATTAAGCTAGTTACTAAGTCCCTTAGTTAGCCCATGTTCAAATTTTGAATCTTGTTGGTAACATGAGCAATCGGTCATGAGAAAATGTTCAAGAAATGGTTGTTGTTCATGTTATTTGGATGAGAAATGGTGAGTTTTGTTGTTTCATGTTAAAGTTAGGTGAATGATGATAGATGAGTGTTTGAACTATAAAAAGAATCATAGGTGAGCATTAGATACTAAGGGAAAAGAATCGGCTACCTTGTTATGAGCTAGGGTCGAATGTGAGTTTGGTTGTGTTTGAATATTACATGCTTGGTAGAATGGTGGATGAAAGTGCCGAATGTGGTCTTTGGTTTGGGCATAAGGAATAATAGTATGCATAGGTTTCGGCTTTGGTAGTACCTATGTAATTATAATTAGTTCATTTGATGGTTTGGCATGAGGTGATAAGTAGAAGTTTAAAGGTAGCTTAAGTTAATTGATTATATGTGTGTATGCTATTAGAAATTCAAGGAATTCTCGGCAAAAAAATGTGGTTAGGGGTTAAGTCATGGGAACTTGTGGGTATTCATATGTGGACCTTAAGATTTTGTACACTATGACTATGTGAGTTAGGTGTTAAATAACTTAATCATGTGTATGCATGACCAAGTATAATCGGCCACATGAGTAAAGAAATGGGTTAATTGATATGTGGTAAATGTTTAGTGTTAAACGAAATGGAAATGATATCATTATTGGAATATGTATACTTGACCACATGAATGCATACATAGATTGGTGTTGCATGTATTCAGCTATAGGTAAGCATATTGATGATTCTATCTTGACTTAGATAATCGGCTAAAGGAGAATATTAGCTAATATGTTGAATTTGATTCATGATTTCATGCATATGACTCTAATGTCCAATATATATATGGACTAAGTACCTTGAATTTCTCTCGATGTTCAAGATGATTAAATTAATTTATTTGTTAAATTAAGCTCAAGAGCAAAGGGGAACTAAATCCGATAAAGGGAAGGAAAAAGTAATTGAATAGCCGTTGAAGTCGCTCGACAAAGATCCGGTAAGTTTTCGAGTAATGGAACTTAGTTTATGATTTGATTAAGTCATGACATATAGCATAACAAATAAACGGAGATATAATGATTCAACTTGAATTATATATTGAGGTGACTAGTTTATACTTGTGACGGTAGCGAATGTGTATGGAGATCATGTTATAAGCAAATCAAAATCATGCTCGTTGTATGTGGCTATTGAGCCGAAAATGGTAATGCTTGACAAGTGACTTGTGTTTGAATTCTAGTTATGAAAATGAAATATAGATGCGTCATGATTTATTGATATGTGCATGAATATTCGGATGATAACCTGCTAAGTCCCAAGGCATTTGTGCTAGTGACTAATTCCGGCTAAGTCCCAAGGCATTTGTGAGTTACTATATCCGGCTAGGTCCCAAGGCATTTGTGCGAGTTACTATATCCGAGCTAGGTCCCGAAGGCATTTGTGCGAGTTATTATAACCGGGCTAAGTCCCGAAGGCATTTGAGCGAGTAGCTATATCTGGCTAAATCCCGAAGGTACTTGGTTTGGGAATGAGCGATCTTGCTGTAAAAATTTCAATTAATACGCTTGTAAAATCCCAACGATGAGGTATGTTTTGTATATGCATTGGAATAATTGATTCCTTTTAAATAGTATTCGCTCAATCGATTAACAAGCTTCCGGCCTTTAGTCAAGTTAATACCTTATGTATGAATATAAGGGTTGGAAATGTGAAGTAGGTATGATTTTGAGAATATGTGTATATGAAACTATTCATTTAGTCATATGAATGCTATACTTCGATTGTGCATGATTTCATTACTCAAAACTTACTAAGCATTAAATGCTTATTCATTTCTTTGATTCTCTGCTTTATAGATTTTGGTTCGTCACCATCGGATTCGAGAGTGTCAAAGTCAAGTCATCCACACTATCAAAGCCTTTTGGTACTCTTTTAGTTGAACTCGAGAATGGCATGTATAGGACTACCCTTTTGTTGTTGGTCATGTACCTTTCGGTAATGTATATATTTGGATAGCCATGCGAAAATGGCTTATATATATTTTGAGCACAGCGTTATAATCATTTTGTATGTTGTTCATGGAGTGTTATGGAAATGTTGGTAACGATTAGCCATTGGAATGGTTAATCACGATCATTTTGGTGCTATGTATGACAAAATTTTAGTTGATCCATGGAAAACCATGAAATAGGTAAAGTTTACCTTAAAAATATATGCTGACAGTAGCAGTGATGTGTATTTGAAAAATCACTAAAAATAGTAGGAATGGAATTAAATAGTGAATAAATTATGTAATCGAACCTTGATGAATCTATTTTCATATGAAAGTAACAAAATGATCATATGAGCCGTATTTAATGAGATGTTTAAGTTTTCGTGAAACAGGGCCAGAGCGATTTCTGTATCCCCTGTTCCGATTTTTAAATTCACTATAAATTAACCAGAGATAATTAGAAGTCATGCCCTATATTTAAAGATTCCTTTTCGAGTCTAGTTTCTTTAGAAACAAACGGAATAAGTATTGAAGCCCTGTACAGGGAGATATCTAAGTCGTAATGCATGAAGGTCAGTGTAGTCGAACCCTGAAACAGGGGAGAATTTAACTTATAAACTGTACTAATTGGCTCGACAAAAAATTCTAGAAAACAATTTGTAGATGGGAATATGAGTCTAGTTTTAGGAAAAATTTACGGAACTGGTTTTCGAGTTTTGGAACTCGAGATATGATTTTTAAGGTGACAGTGACGCAGTTAGCCAGCTTGTCTGGAAATTTTAAAATGGACTGTGCAAATAAATGAATTAAGTTTGTTAACACCTCGTGTCCGACTCTGGCAACGGTCTCGGGTACGGGGTGTTACAAGACAGGTCACCAGAGAAGCTAGCAATGAGAACCCTTTTACAAACCTTCGATAATACCCAGCCAGTCCCAGAAAACTTCAGACTTCTGACACATTCTTAAGTGGTTTCTAGTTAACAATAGCTAAAATTTTATTCGGGTCCACCCTGACACCTTCAGCAGATACTATATGCCCAAGAAAACCAACTTCCTATAGCCAAAATTCACATTACTGAATTTGGCATACAATTATTTCTTGCGCAGGGTTCGTAACACTATTCTCAAATGTTCAGCATGTTCATTTTCATCTCGGAAGTAAACCAAAATATCATCTATAAATACCACTAAAAACCTATCTAAATATGATCTAAAAATTCTGTTCATCAGATCCATAAACACTGCAGGTGCATTTTTCAAACCGAATGGCATCACAAGAAACTCATAGTGCCCGTATCTGGTTTTTAAAACTATCTTAGGTACATTTGAATCTTTTACCTGTAACTAATAATAGCCAAAACAAATATCAATCTTTGAAAATATAGTGACACATTTCAACTGGTCAAACAGGTCATCAATACGAGGCAATGGATACTTCATCTTTATTGAAACTTTGTTGAGCTGTCTGTAATCAATGCACGCCTCAACGATCCATCTTTCTTCTTTACAAATAGAACCGATGTACCCCAAGGTGAGAAACTAGGTCGAGCAAAACCTCTGTCAATCAATTCTTGTAACTGTGCTTTCAACTCTTTTAATTCAGTAAGAGTCATTCTGTAAGGTGCTATAAATATCGATGTTGTTCTCGGTGCAAGATCTATAAAGAATTCCACTTCTCTAACAAGTGGTAAACTAGGTACCTTTTCTGGTAATACATCAAGAAATTCACAAACAGCCGGTATTGACAGAATCTTCGACTCAGATACTTTAGTATCGAGAACATATGCAAGGTAAGCATCACAACCTTTATTGAAATACTTCTGTGCTGATATTGTTGAAATCACATTAGGTAATCCATCCAGTTATCATATTCAACATGAAGCAATTCACTATTTTGACATTTCAATACAATATATTTCTGCTTACTATTCACCACTACATCATATTAGGTTAAATAGTCCATTCCTAAAATCACATCAAATTCATCAAATGGCAATAACATCAAGTCAGCCAAAAAGTAATAATGTTTTACCATCAACAGATAGTTTTTACAGACTTTATCCACTACAACACATTGGCACAGGGGGTTTGAAACTTTAACCACAAAATTAGTGAATTCAACAGGTAAATTTTTAACAGACACTAAGTTTGTGTGTATGTATGAACGTGTGGAACTAGGATCAATCAAAGTAGTAATATCAATATCAAGTAAAGAAAATGTACTAGTAATGACGTCTGGTGCAAATGTATCTTCTCTAACACGAATAGCATATGTCCTTGCCAGTGCTTGTGCCTCAAATTTAACTATTGTATCTCTTGTAGTACCTTGGCTACCACTGACATTACCAGGGTGATGAGCACTCGGCTTTAGAGTCAGTTTAACTTCTTTTTCAACCCTTTCCAGATAGTTTTTAAGAAAATGATCGAGGGATCCACATCGATAACAAGCTCCATTTCTAAACCAACATTCTCCATGATGAAATTTATTACAATGCTTACATTTTGGTTTGGGATTACTGACACTGCCCACACTGGTTACACAAAGAGATGAAGATATCAGATTGGAGCATTGAGAACCTCACTCTCTTCCAGAATATCCAGTAGAGGAGGTAACACGATCATAACACTTCTTTAATTTCTTAGAAGTAGATGATTGTGATTTACTCATAATTCTCTTACTAGAAACCCAAGTTTCTTTTTTCAGCTTGTTTCTTTTCTTTACTCAATTCTTCAGCTTTATGTGCCTGATCAGCCAGTACTACAAATTCCCTCAATTCAAGAATCCTAATCAACAGTTTAATATCTTTATTTAAACCCTCTTCAAATCGTTTGCACATGTCAGTTTCAGATGGAACCTATTCTCGTTCATATTCAGATACAGTCATATTCCCCTATTTGAGCTCTAAAAATTCTTTCTTTTTCTGATCCAGGAATCTCTGACTAACATACTTCTTTCTGAATTCAGTTTGGAAAAATTCCCATGTAGTATTTTCTATAATACCACCGAAGTTATGGTATTCCACCAATGATAAGTTGTATCCTTCAGTAAAGACACTACACAGTTCAAACATCCAACGGGCGTACAAGGTAATTCATCTAAAACTCAAATGGTATTTTCCAACCAAAATTCAGCCCTTTCTAGATCATCATCTGCAGTAGATCTAAATACTTCTGCCCCATGCTTACATATTTTATCTACCAGAGGCTTACCAGTTCTATTAGGTTCAGCACCCTGTGGCATCTCAGGAACTGGTTGAGGAGCAGGTGGAGGAGGTCGTTATACAGCGAGGTTTGTTCTTAAATACTCAAAAAACCATTCATTCATCAATTGAAAGAAGGCTTGTTTTGTCTCCTGACTTCGGCCCTCAGATATGGGCCTTTCACTACTAGAGTAGATGCAACTCTTTGAACTGAAGATAAAGCATTGCTTCCAACTTCCTCGGATTCAGCTATAGCCTAGTTGGATGACATTACTATATGAAAAACATATTTAAAATGATCAGGAGACATCATACTATCACAAATTATATAATGGCATGTATAGCTAAACTTGTGTTTGCTACGTTAAATCAAAGAATCAGTTAAACCGTAGCTCTGATACTACTAAATGTAACACCCTTAACCTGTAGCCTTCACTGAAATAAGGTTATAGAGCATTACCGAAACATTTAGAACATTTACAAATGATTCACGTTAATTACTATTCATTTACGAAAATTATTCATAACATCCCTTAAATGGACCTTCGAGGCCCAATATGAGCTTTAGAATCAAATCATGACTTAATCGGGAACTCTAAATTTTTTTTTAATGAAATGTCAAAAAATTTTCAGGGTGCAGGGCTCACACGCCCGTGTAGTCTAAGGCCACGCCATACTATAGGCCGTGTTTGACCCTGTGTAACTCTCTGACTTGTGCTATACGGTCAACCACACGCCCGTGTGAGTAGGCCGTGTGATCAATTTAATTTTAAAAAATTAGGTGCAGGGTTCACACGGCCAGGGCACACGTCCATGTTCCAGGCCGTGTAGCACACATGGCTAAGACACACACCCGTGTCTCTACCCGTGTGTTCAATTTTGAGCATTCTATTTCTTGAATTTAAGATGCAAGGGACACACGGCCTAACTACACGCCCATGTACCAAGCCGTGTGTCACACACGGTTTAGACACACCCCTGTGTGTCTGCCTGTGTAGACAATATAAAGTCATTTCTAGCTTCATTTTTCACCCAAAATTTTACCAATATCCTACACCAAAAATAACATCCAAATACCAAACAATCCAAGCATTATATCAAGACCAATTCAAGCATTGGATTCAAGCAAATTTTAACATCTAAATATGGTATAACATAACATACACATATGTTTATAATATTATATTGGTTTAACCTAGGCATTAACATCATTTGACCACATACACTTAACATAACACATGTGTGTTTATCATAATAACTTACTTTATAATACCAGAATAAACCATTACTAGTCATTCCAATGGCTAAGTTACAAATATCATTTTCAAGTCACTAATGGCCAACTATCCTATACATGTCACTATAACAAAATGATTTTTACTATACCCAAAATAAGCTAATGGATAGTGTGATGATGCTCCAATTGATCTCTAACCTTTGCGAACTTCCGAGCAGTATAAAACAGGGAAAATAAAACTAAATAAGCATTACATGCTCAGTAAATTCGTATAACAAGAATTAAAACTTACCAAATTTACATTTATTAACATTAAGCATTCAATAACATGCTTTTTCATCAATTTGGCGAATTTACCTATTACCTATACACATACACTCAATCAAATAAGTTAGTCACATAAATGTTCACATAAGCATCAAGTAAGCATAGATGAGCTCATCATACTATATTCTTTCAAGATATCATTCATTTTGTCTTATAATTCTCATATCATGTTAAGTATTTTATCCGTTGAATCAATGAAATTCCAGTGAATATTCAAACAGTACACTGAAGGTGTACAATTTAACAACCTACCCATTCATATTCAGGAGTACCCATTAGGGCACTTAATCGGAAAGCACACTCTCAAGCCTCATAACATATAACAGGATTACCAGTCCAGGCTAAATCCTTTTTTGTAATATATGCTTAGAAGAGCTCAATTAGGATTACAAATCCAGGCTAAATCCTAATTATAACATATGCTCGAGAGGGATTATATTAGGATTACCGGTCTAGGCTAAATCCCGTCAGCAAAATGCAGGACCTTATTCAGTAAAGAAATTTCGTTTATCCATAGAACCCAATATTCAAATGGAATTTAACCTTTTTCAAACAATCTCAAGCATGCAATCATTTCTTATGTTATAACATTCAAATTAACTCACATTAATATAAAACACATTCCATACAATACAACATTCAATTTATCATATTTAGAAGCCCAATTAAGTTACACGAACATACATTGACACTTGTTCGCGTTTATAAATCTACTAATCCGAAACTTTCTCTTTTCCTCGATCTAGCTTCGGATTTGTGTTATTCAGATCTATATAAATGAATTTATTCATCAATTTAATACATTTAGCATTCAAGTGGACTCAATTTACATCCTAGGAAGAATTACCATTTTCCCCCTAACTTTTCCATAAATTCCAATTTCGTCCCTAGGCTCGAAAAATGAAATTTATGCAATTTACTCCCTGCTCCAAGTCTAACCAAAATTTCACTATAAAATATACAGCACATACATTCTATAAAATTTAGAATTTTTTTTCAATTTTTACAACTTTACATTTTAGTCCCTAAATTATGTTTTCATCAAAAATCAGTTTGTAAAAGTTGTTTATCTATCAACAACCTTTCATTTCCTACCATAATTTTCAAATTTTCAGCATATTCATCCATGACCTAATTTTCATACTTTGATAACTTTACAAATTGATCGCTCAAATAGATAGATTAAGCTATCTCGATTTCAAAAATATCAAAATTACTAAAAACGAGACAAGAAAACTTACCCAATTAGGCCAAGAAAGTTTCTTCTCTCTCTCCTAGGGTTTCCATATATATTAGGAATGAAGGAGGCATAAAATAAGATGATATTTCTTTTATCATCTTTTAATTAATTAAGTTAATTCAATTTCCAATTTAGTCCTTGCCCTTTTTCTAAATTTCCATGGATGATTCAACAAAAAATATCTACATACTTTTTTTTAATGGTCTAATTACCATATATGGATCTCAAGTTTTGAATTCCATAGCTATTTAATCCTTCTAGCTACTAGAATTTAACTTTTTCATTTTATGCGATTTGGTCCTTCCCGTAATTACACACATAATCAGCAAAATTTTCTTATCAAAATTTTCACATGACATTTCTAACATAATACAGACCATGTAACAAAATTAAAATAAATTTTATTTTCAACTCAGATTTGTGGTCCTGAAACCACTGTTTCGATTTCACTAAAATTGGGTTATTACAAAGATCACACCGAATTCCTGTGTCAACTAGATCAAGTTGACTCTTAAGATTGTCTTTCAATTTTTTATCAACATTGAGAATTATGCTGAGAATATTCTCACAAACATTCTTTTCAATATGCGTGACATCAAGATTGTGTCGCAAAATGTGATGCTCCCAATGAGGCAACTAAAAAAATACTTTATTTTCCCACAAGTCCAGCTCATTATGATCATCATCTTCATCAGATTCATCATCACTTTTCCAGTCAACATCGCTAACATACGCCTCCCTTGGTCTTTTCTTTATTTGTGTGTTGGGTGGTTGATTCATCTTCCCATAACTGAAATTGATATCTTTTAACATGAACAAGATTTTAGATCTAATGGTCTGTTCAAGAGCTTTTTTGACCTCTTCAGTACCATGAAATAGAGTCCTCTGAAATCTAAATCTATGATTTCCATGTAACCACCGACGATACCCCATATAAGAGAATATTTTCCCATTATATAACCACTTCGAACATGTTTGTGTAGCACAACAAGGACAAACATATTGTCTTTTGGTACTTCAACTAAATAAATTGACATAAGCCTGGAAATCATTAATAGTCCACAACAAAGCTGCACGTAAATAAAAGTTCTTCTTTCTCAAGACATCATATGTTTCAACACCCACCCATAATTGTTTCAACTCTTTAATAAGTGGTTGCATATAAAAGTCAATATCATTCCCAAGACCTTTCTCTCTAGGGATAATCATAGATAAGATAAAAGAAGATTGTTTCATGCAAATCTATGGAGGCAAATTGTAAGGAACAAGCGCTACAGGCTAAGTACTGTAACGCCCTAATATATATGTCCCTGTTTCTATAATTATCAGACACAACTATGTATCTGCTTCAGTGGTTAAGTGTTCTGGGTGTGTGAAAGAGGTATTGGCTTCAAGCCTTACCTTTAATAAATTTTGTTATTTTTGGAATTAAGTCCTATCTCTGTTCAGTGGGCTTATATTAGATTGCCTGTAAGTTCATATCAGAATGAGCCTGTTAGTTTGAGTGGTACAGGAACTGCTGTATTGGAGGTCTTGTGTTCAAATCCCCGCGCGAGCGAGGGAGTTTACTTTTGCTCGTTTGACTGAGAGAGTTTCGGTTGAACAGAAATTCTGAGTAAGTGGTTACATAATGTGTTAGTGGGAGAGATATAGGGATTTGTGTATCATTTTATTTTATTTTGATTTTGTTCAAATTTTTTTCTCTCTCCTTCAGAAAACTTTTGACGTTCTTCTAAAAAAATTATTCTCTTCCAAACTCATCTTTTGTGTTCTTCCTTCTTTGATTCCAGTTTGCTATTCTATTTTTCAATCTCTGTGATTGGAAGGTTGTTGATTCTATTCGGTTTGTGGTAAGTAAGTCTTCTTGAGTTTTGAGCATTTAAGAATCGGGTTTGGATGTGCTAATGTGATGAATTATTATGTAAGTGTTAATTAAAGGGATCGAAATTTGGCTTCTTTCGTGTAATGGATTGGAGATTTCGATACTATTTTGGTAGGTGTTCGACTATGTCGATGGAATTGTTTCCCAAGTGGTTCTTAGGAGTTCGATAGATTGGTGTTTCAATATTTAGTATTAATCGATTGAATGATATTTTTAGGGTTAGAAGGCTCGAGAGTGGTTTTGTATCGAATTGATACCAGGTGTACCCAAAACATAAAAACGAGCTTTTGGTAAAAGATGAAAATAGTTATGTTGATGCCACATGAGCATGTGGTCACCCGTGTGGTAGGCCGTGTGTGAGAACACGACCGTGCGGTCGACAAAGACACACGGCCGTGTGGTGGCTCGAGTGTGGCGGTGTGGGCCACATGGGCTAGACCAAGTTGGGCGTGTGGGCCCACATGGGCCTGTCACACGGGCATGTAGTTTTTAGGCCAGGTTGTGTGGGCCACATGAGTAAGGCCAATTTGGGCGTGTGGGCCACCCAGGCATGTGGGCCTATAAGGGTATGTGGGCCCAAATTTCTAAAATTTCTCTGACAGTCGCACGGGTCATCCTAATCAACTATGGGCCTACTGTAGGGTCGGTAAGGGTTAACCAAACCCTAAAACTATAGATCTGGTAGACTGATAATTTGTTCTGAGTAGATTATGCCATGCATATCTGATTATTTTGATATATGTACTTAGCATGTTAAGCATGTCTAGTATGTATTCTGTATCTATTCCATATATGATTATGGGGTGGGTTTTGTATTGATAGAGGAAGTGTTCTTTACGGCGATCATTGCCCATTATCTGGTAGCTTGGTTGTACTATTTCTGATATGTGTCGTATAGGCACAACCTAGTGTGTAGGGATGGGTTGGTGTTTTTAACCCCACATGGTGTGCTAGGACGGTGAAAGATGTGTGTAGAGAATTGGTAGGATTCTGATTGTTTGATTCTGGTTACTGTATCTGTATATGTATCTATTTCTGACTGTGTATACGATTCTGTATGATTGCATGCTTAATTCTATTGGGTTACACACTGAGTTTATGTAAACTAACATTTGTTTGTCTGTATTGTCAAGTAATCCACAGTCTTAGGTGGATCTATTTCCAACTGCGTATATGATTCTGTATGATTGCATGCTTAATTCTGTTGGGTTACACACTGAGTTTACATAAACTCACACCTGTTTGTCTGTATTGTCAGGTAATCCACAGTCTTAGGCGGATCGGTGTAGTAGGGACTCGGGGGTGACCTCTCTTCCATAACTGTTTAAATTTATTAATTTATGGTTTATTTAATAATTTAGGATATAATTCTGAGAGTTTGTAATTTTCGGGACTCTTTGAATTGTTTTGGTTTTTAACTTGATTTGGTTTCATATGCTCGGTATGTTACATGCTTGGTAAAATATTTTACAGAAACGGATTTTATGCCAAAAAGAGTTTTTCTAAAAATATGAAACAGATTTCTAAAATGTTTTTGGTTTTGTTTAACTTCCGCTGTAATTAGTGTTTTGGCAAATGAACTGTTAAAATAATGTTTTCTGTAATAAACATAAAAGAATGTGAGTTTTATCAGTGATTAGTTAATGAAATCAACTTGTTTTCAAAACCTATTATCTGTGACATCTCCAGATTCAGCCATACCATTTAGGTTGGGTTTGGGGTGTTACATTTATTTGTATCAGAGCTAAGTTGCAAAACTCAGCTGTGAATTTTAGGTTCCAAAATTTTATTTTAAAATATTGGATTTAAAATGATTTGAATAGTTGAGGAAGTATGTGGTACATTGAGTCTCCAGCGCTGATCTTGTAAGTATTTCTATTCTTAGACTGAACTGTTTTGAAACACTGTAGTTAGCACTTTCTGAAACTATACTGAAATAGTTAGAGACTGAAACTTCTAAAAACACCTCTGAACATCAGATAATTTATGCAAAAAAATCTGTTAATAAATTCTGAAACTGATGCATAAAACTTTTAATGTAGGTAAAATTTGAATTACACAATGAGTGCACGTGAAACTCGCAAACATGGTATTCGTTACCGTGGAAAGGGCCGTAGGGGGTTCAAGCTGAGTCTTCCTCTATGGGCAGTATGCCAAATCTGGATGTAAGTGAGACACCAGTTTCACCTGCCACTGAGACTGGGTCTCAGAGTCACTCAACTGGGGACGATGTACTATCGAGTCATGATGAGGACATTAGAGAGGGTCGCTAGACCCCATTCTGGTGCTAGGGTCCAAAGGTCAGTAACTAAACGACTCAGGTCGAATGATGCTGAGTTGTTTAGGGTTGTCACTGGAGTCGCCCCTAGTGTGGCCGAGTACTGGTTAGAGGCCAGAGAGAGGACTATGAATGACTTAGATTGCACTCCCGAGCATAAATTCAAGAGTGTAGTCTCCTTGCTTTGTGACAAGGTGTATCAGCGGTGGTTAACGGTTGAGGAAGGTACTCAGCCTGATCATTTTACTTGGGATTTCTTCAAGACCACATTCCGGAGTATCTGGGAGTAAGCTATGTGGATGCTCATAGGCCTGAGTTCATGAATCTCATTCAAAGGGATAGATCTGTGGTCGAGTATAAGGCCAAAGTTTTAAGATTGAGCCGCTACGCTCTGGGCATGGCGGCGTCTGAGTATGAGAGGTACGTTCGGTTTGATGATGGACTAAGGGATAATCTGATGGCACTAATTTCTCCTCAAAAAGAGCGAGAGTTTGTTGTCCTGGTAAAGAAGGCGAAGATCGTCGAGGATGTTAAACATGTGGAGCGCCAGAATAAGGACAGAGAAAGAGGCAAGAATAAGAGGGATTCGAAGCCCTCTAGTTCTGTACAGAGGCGTAAGTAAAATGCCAGATCCGATGGACCTGTTAGAGTGGGGGCTCCTATTGTTTCTACTGGGGTTCAGCCATGCAGTGACTGTGGTAAGTGCCATCCGGGCGAGTGCTGGAGAAAGATTGGGGCTTGTTTGAGGTGTGGATCCTTAGAGCATCGTATTAGAGACTGTCCATAGTGGGCAGATCAGACACAAGCTCTGGGTTCTGTACAGCCTTATAGGGCAGTTCAACAGTCACCTAGGGGCTGTGGAGTGGCTAGGGGTAGTAATGGTTTAGGCTATGGACAGAGAGCACCGAGCAAATGTGTAAATTAGACAGAGACGAGGTAGCTTGTAGTTGTCTATGCTGCTCGACGCTGAGAGGATAGAGATGCTCTAGATGTTATCGTCGGTACGTTCTTAATTTTTGATGTACCTTATACTGCTCTTATAGACATAGGTTTTACACACTCACATGTAGCTAGCACTGTATCTGAAAATTTTGGGGTTACTGTTGAGAGCACTTCTAGTGAGATCATTGTACTAAGTCCGCTAGGGTAGTCTGTCTGAGTTAGTAAACTCCATAGGGATGTTCCATTAGAGGTGCAAGGTAATTTTTTTCTATCAAATCTGATGGAGCTTTCGTTTGGGGAGTTCGCCTTAATTCTTAGCATGGTTTGGTTGGTCAAACATCGAGTTAGTTTAGACTGCGCGACTAATAGGGTTGTTCTGAAGACTAAAGATTATAGGGACGTGCTTGTAATCAATGAGCGTTAAGACTACTTGTCCAATGTGATCTCCACTCTTGTGGCTAAGAAAATGGTCCAGAAAGGGAGTGAGGCATACTTGGCTTATGTTGGTGTTTCTAGTTCTGGGGACTCTTTTGTTGGGAATATCAAAATTGTAAGGGATTTTTTGGATGTTTTTCCTGAGGAGTTACCAGGTTTACCTCTGAATCGAGAGGTTGAGTTTGGGATTGAGCTTCTTCCGGGTACAATTCGGTGTCCATTACTCCTAACTATATGGCACTGAAAGAACTTACAGAGCTTAAGGCTCAACTGCAAGAGCTTCTGGACCGCAGTTTCATCCGTCTGAATGTGCCTTCATGGGGAGTACCAGTTATGTTTGTTAAAAAGAAGGATGGGACCATGAAGATGTGTATTGATTATCAACAGTTAAATAAGTTTACCATGAAGAATAAGTATCCGCTTCTGAGGATTGACGAATTGTTTGATCAGTTCCGAGGGGCTTTAGTGTTCTCCAAGATTGATCTTTAATCTGGGTATCATCAGTTGAGGGTTAAGGAAGCTGATTTTTATAAGACAGCATATAGGACTCATTATGGGCATTACGAGTTCCTACTTATGCCTTTTGGTTTGACGAATGCTTCGACCACATTCATGGATCTGATGAACCGAGTGTTTCAGCGTTATCCAGATCAATTTGTCATGGTCTTCATCGATGACATTTTGGTTTACTCTAAGAGTATGGATGAGCATGATAAGCATCTTAGAGTGGTGCTTCAGATTCTCTAAGAAAAACAACTCTATGCTAAGTTGAGTAAGTGCGAGTTCTAGTTCCGAGAGGTAACCTTCTTGAGGAATGTGGTTTCTACTGAGGGGATTCGTGTAGAATTAAGGAAGATTGAGCCTTACTGATTGGAAACAACCTAATAATGTGTCTGAGATCTACAACTTTCTTGGTTTGGTGGGTTATTATCACTAGTTTGTTGAGGGATTCTCTCCAGTTACAGCTCCCTTGACTAATCTTCTACGTAATGGTGTGCCATTTGTTTGGACTAATGTGCAACAATCGAGCTTCAAGAAGCTCAACACTATTTTGACTCAGGCTCTTATTTTGATACAACCTGAATCCGGTAAAGAGTTTGTGGTCTATAGTGTAACACCCCAAACCCGGCCCAGACGTTATGGCCGAATCCGACGTGCCACATTGAAGTTAAAACCCATGTTTCATTTTAGCGTTTTAAAATAACCGTCTTTGAGTTAACAAAGTGAATGGAAACTGTGCACCAGGTAGGTATCCGAAACAGAGGAGGTGAGCCATGAAGGCTGCTTAAGTGCCAAGCTCTTCGATTGGATCCAATCTTAGACATGCCCACAACCATTTCCACACTTTGATAACCGAGTTGAAAATTCATTTGGGTAGATATCTTTGATAAACCAATTAATCGTGTTGTTACGTTCTTTTGAAAACAAGTACCATTTTGAAAACGCACCCTAAGTCTAGCCCATTTTAATTATTATCTGAAAAATTTAGATTTATTAAAAATAAAATAATCCCAGAAAGAAAATAAAGTTAAAATGGCCTTATTACAACCCAAAAATAAATAGTAATTCAGATAAACTAAAGAAAAAAACCGGTTACTTATTTAAAAGTCAAATAGCAATCATTGTGGCCACTTTGAATCCCTCCGGCTCTAAATCCCCAAATCAAGGCTCACCTGCAAGGTTAAAGAAAGGGGTGAGTTTGGAAACTCAGTATGCAACAAGCCCCTTTCAGAGCCCAAAACAATATCAGCCTGCTGGGCCTAAGCCCAAATTCAATCTCAGCATATACTGGGCCGAAGCCTTTACATTATTCATATCACTAGTCCGAAGCCTTTTTCATTATTCATATCACTGGGCCGAAGCCTTTACTGTATACGGTATGGCCCATAGGCCCATTTCAATAATACATGCAGCATCAATGAACATATGCATGCCCATTTGGGGAGACTACTCAATCCACCATCCGCTACTCTCCACCCGTACTAACCAAGCTCTCCATATGGGGAATAACTCAACCCACCCAACCAAACTCTCCACTGGCAGCATAGCTGCTTTATCATATAACTGAAGGCCTACCCTATTTTAATAACTGGGGCCTAGCCTCTTTTAATAACTGGGGCCAAAGCCCTTTTGATAAACTGGGGCAAAGCCCTTTTTGATAAACTAAGGCAAAGCCCTTTTCGGTAAACTGGGGCATAGCCCTTTTGCACTTCCTCCATTCATATAAAACCTAACCCATGCATTTATGGATACATCATGTGCATATCATACATATCATGTGCATATCATGTCAAATCATGTATATCAAAATCTTATGCATCGAATTCATAATTAAACCCTAGGGGTATAATGGTCATTTTTACCTAGGGGCAAAACAGTCATTTTTCATATTATAAGGGTAATTTTGTAATTCTACCAAAATATTAGAGTTCTCTATGTTCATTAGCAATTATTAATAACTCCAAGTGTTTAAACAATGATTTTAACGCACTTAATCAAATTTGGGCTTTTGGGACCAAAACCCCTAATGGGCCCTACGAATGCCGATCTAGCCCTTTAAGCCCTCATAATCCAAATTTTACATCAGATCTACTCGTTTAACAAGCAATATATCCGAGTTCCATTTTCTGTCAAATTTACCCCAAATGGGCCCGGAAGCCCATTGGGCCCGATTTCTGCCCCTCGAGGCCCAACTTACCATCGTGCACAAAATCGTGCCCTTACCTGTTCCAACGATCCCGATCATCAAACTTTGCAAATCTAACTAACCTATGAGTGTTCGCGTACTCACAAGTCCTCAAAATGCCAGAATTTCGACATTTCGACTTTTCGGCATATATCGATTTAAGCTACGAAAGAAGGTTCGTTACACACCTGTTTTGTGACGTTCACCAATGAAGTCTCCCATGCCAACCTACAATTATCCACCACTATTCTTAGTGTACAAAACATGCTTATTAAACCCAAAATCTTCCTTACCACATTCGGCCAAAGACCCCTAATGGCCATTGTTCACTTACCTTCACAAGGTCTGACGATATGATCCAAGCTTATCCGAATCGATACCCCACGCCTTGCTGCTCCTCCAATGTATCTATTCCACTATACAAGCCATAAAAATCAAAAGCAAAAAGCCCAATAAGGCCTACATCACAAATCGACAACCACCCTCAACTATAGGGGTTTCGGCTTTTGTCAACAGTTACTACTGAATCGGCTTAGAGTACAAACACTTACCACAGTCTCCCTCTTTGAACCGTTTAACGCCTAAAAGATAAAAGGATTGGCCACCAAAACATGAAGGGAAAAATAAGGTTGTTGGTCAATAAAGAATCGGCACCATCAAGCTTTACAGGTTCGGCTTTTGCCGCATTTCGGCAGAAGTAGAGGTAAGGAAAGAAGTAGTAGAAGAACAGAAGGGAGTAGTGAACTGGTTTTGGAAAAAGAAAAGGAAGGAATGATGGATGGAAGGGTGGTAGGTTCGGCTAGAGAAGAAGAAATAAAAAGAAAAGACTAACCCTATGGTTTACCAAGAAGAAAACGGCACAACAAGCTCCCCAAATGCCGAAATACTAACCTAATACCCCTACGAAATCCCCTCTCTAATCCCCTCTATTCGGCCAACTCTATCTCTCTTTCAAATCCCTAAAATCTCTCCCATTATCACTCCTTAATCCATGCGTTTGACTGATTCAAACTCTCACCCACAGAGTTCCATTTGGCTACAACTCTTGCATGCTCAAAGCATAAAAATAACATCACTTTTGCCATCACAGGGGATCGAACCCAGGCTTCCCCCCAACCACTTACACGCCACCTTTTTAGCACCCTAGTGGTGTCACTTAGCCACTCTACCAAAGGCTCTTTTGTGATACATTTTACCCACAATATTTAATAAGACCACCTATCCAAAGCCCCTAACTACTTAAGTCCAAAATGCAAAAATTCTACTGGGTTTTTGGCCATCGCATGGGCCTTCCATAAGCCCATTTACACACTCCAATTATGAATTTCACAACCAAATACCAAATTTTAAAAACTTTACCAAAATCTTGAGAATCACGAAAAAACCCGAAAATTAGGATGTTACAACTCTACCCTCCTTAAAGAAATTTCGGCCTCGAAATTTTACCTGATCCAAACAGTTGAGGGTACTGCTGACGCATCACCTCCTCGGTCTCCCAAGTAGCTTCTTCTTTGCCATGGTTTCTCCAAAGTACCTTCACTAATGGGATTGACTTCCTTCTCAGCACCTTGATGTCGTGATCAAGTATCTGCACAGGTTCCTCTTCGAAGGTCAAATCCGACTGTACTTCGATTTCTGCAACTGGCACGATATGAGTTGGGTCAGAATAATATCGCCTTAGCATGGACACATGAAAGACATCGTGAATATGATCCAGCTCTGGAGGTAACTCTAGCTGATAAGCCACCAGCCCTATCCGCTTAATAATTTATAAGGGCTAATGAACTATGGACTCAACTTGCCCTTCTTACAAAATCTCAGTATCTTCTTCCAAAGTGAAACTTTCAAAAAAACCATGTCCCCAACCATATATTCAATATCCTTACGCTTCAGATCGGTATATGACTTTTTCGATCCGCTGCCTCCTTTAACCGATTCTTGATCACCTTCACCTTGTCTTCAGTATCCGTTACCAACTCTAGACCAAGTACTTGCCTTTCCCCCAACTCTGCCCAACAAGTAGGCGAACGGCACCTTCACCCATACAGTGCCTCATAAGGAGCCATCTGAATACTTGCTTGGTAACTGTTGTTATACGCGAACTCCGCCAATGGCAAGTAATCCTCCCAACTGCCCCTAGATTCAATAACACAACCTCTCAACATGTCTTCCAGAATCTGAATGACCCTCTCTAATTGCCCATCCGACTGAGGGTGAAAAGCCGTGCTGAAATCCAATCGCGTTTCCAACACCTCATGCAACTTCTGCCAAAACCGATATGTAAACCTTGGGTCTTGGTCAGAAATTATCGATACTGGAACCCCATGCAACCACACTATCTCTGCCACATACAACTTGGCCAGCTTCTGAAGTGAGTAATTGGTTCGGATAGGTATGAAATAGGCAGATTTCGTGAGCCTATCCACAATTACCCATACTGAATCCTTCTTGGAAGGTGTCAACGGCAACCCACTTACAAAATCCATAGTTACCCTTTCCCACTTCCATAGTGGTATCTTTACTGGCTGTAACAATCCTGAAAGCAGTTGATGCTCAGCCTTCACTTGTTGACATGTCAAACATTTCCCCACAAATTTGGTCATTTCTCTCTTAAGCCCAGGCCACCAATATAGCTTACGCAAGTCTCGATACAACTTATTCCCTCTTGGATGCATAGCACATGGTCCACTATGTGCCTCCCTTAAAATCATCAACCTCAAATCAAAGTCCCTCGGCACACAAATTCTTCCTCGAAAATAAAGAACCCTATCATTATTTAACCTAAAATCTGGATTCTTCCCCTTCTCAACTTGCTGAAACCGAGAAACCAACGACTCATCCTCTAACTGCTACTTCTTAATCTGCTCCACCCATGTCGGACTTACTTCTAACTCTGCCAATAAGCTTCCATTGTCATACAAACTTAAACGAGCAAACACTGCCTTCAATTCCGCCACAGTCCTTCGACTTAACGCATCAGCCACTACATTTGCCTTACATAGATGGTACTCAATCGAACAGTCATAGTCCTTTAATAACTCTATCCACCTTCGCTGTCTAAGATTCAGCTCCTTTTGAGTCAACAAGTACTTAAGACTCTTGTGATCCGTATAAATAATGCATCTCTCCCCATACAAGTAGTGCCTCCATATCTAAAGCGCAAAAATCACCGTTGCCAACTCCAAGTCATGCGTAGGATAGTTTACCTCATGAGGCTTAAGTTGTCGTGAAGCATAAGCGACCACTTTACCCTCTTGCATCAACACGCAACCCAAACCTACATGTGATGCATCGCTGTACATAGTGAAATCCTTACCAGACTCTGGCTAAATCAACACTGGAGCTTCTGTCAGAACCTTCTTTAACTTCTCAAAAGCCTCTTGCTGCTTATTTGTCCAAACAAATGGTGCTCCCTTCCTTATAAGTTTAATTAACGGTGCTGGCAACACAGAAAATCCTTCTACAAATCTTCGATAATAACCTGCCAACCCCAGAAAACTTCAGATTTCTGTTACTCACCTTGGTGGCTTCCATTCCAGAATTGCCTCAATCTTATGAGGGTCCACCTTGATCCCCTCAGCAGACACAACATGCCCTAAGAAAGTGACTTCCTTCAGCCAAAACTCATACTTACTAAACTTCACATAAAGTTGCTTTTCCCTTAGCACTTACAGCACAACACGAAGATGCTCATCATGCTTCTCTTCTGTTTCCGAATACACCAAGATATCATCGATAAAAATGACTACGAATCGATCTAATTATGGCTGAAACACTCGATTCATTAAATCCATGAATGCTGCCGGTGCATTAGTCAAACCAAAGGGCATAACCAGAAACTCGTAATGACCAGATCGAGTTCTAAATGTCGTCTTATGAATATCCACTTCTTTAACTTTCAACTGATGATATCCTGACCGAATGTCAATCATAGAAAATACCAAGGCTCCTCCTAGTTGGTCAAACAGATCGTCGATTCTCGGCAGAGGATACTTGTTCTTGATCGTCAGTTTGTTCAACTGCCGATAGTCAATGTACATCCGCATGGTCCCATCTTTCTTCTTTACTTAACAGATCTTTGAGCTTCTACGGGAAACACTTGGTCTTATAAACCCTCTATCCAATAGTTCCTGAATCTGAGCTTTCAATTCTACCAACTCCTTTGGTGCCATCCTATAAGGCGCAATGGACACTGGAGCTGTTCCAGGTAACAAGTCGATTCTAAACTCGACTTCTCTGTTTGGAGGTAGTCCAGGAAGTTCTTCCGGAAATACATCTTGAAATTCTCTAATGGTCCTAACCGACTCCACAGTTTTTCCCTCAGGTTCAGCTTGACTTACAAATGCCAAGAACGACTCACAACCCTTCCGAATCAACTTCTTGGCCCTTAAAATCGAGACAACATTGGACAAATAGTTCTTTCGCTCCCTTATGACCATTATCTCCTCATCCTTGGCAATTCTTAGTACCATTCTCTTAGCAGCACAATCCAACGTCGCCCTATGTTTAGTTAGCCAGTCTATTCCCAAGATAAGCTCAAAATCCCCAACTGGTAGCTCCATCAAATCTCCTACAAATATCTTATCTTGTATCTCTAAAGGCACCACCCTAAAAAGTTTATCTACCTTAGCCGAGTGTCCTAAAGTGCTTATCACCAATACCCCACTCACAGTCTCCTCAGGAAGCACACCCAATGCCCCAGATACATCACAAGCAACATACGAGTGAGTGGAACCCACATCAATCAAAGCAGTGTAAGGCGTGTTATGAGTGAAGAACGTACCGGTTATAACATCAGGAGGGTCACCCTCCTCACGATGCCGCGTAGCATAAACCAACACCGGCTGTCGAGTGTCAGCATGTCCAGCACCCCTACCAGGTGCCCCACGTCCTTGTCCATTACCATTGCCACTTCTACCTTGCCCACGACCTCTCTGTGGTGGTGGTCCTCCTCACTATGATTGGACATCCCTTTGTTCCACAGCTAATTCTTGAGCTGCTCTCCGAGGACATTCTCTGAACTTATGCTCCTTTGACCCACATCAAAAACATGCTCCAGTTCATTTCCAGCACTCCCTCATATGCACCCTGCCACAATCCCGGCAAGCCTGCAGTCTAAAAGTATTCACTGGAACTGCTCGAACCGGTTCCTCCATCCTAGCTCTTTTAACATTCCTATTTACAACACCTGGGGGTCCAGAATCCCTCCTAAATTTGGGTCGATCCTTTTCACGGTTCTGCCGTTCAGTTCACTTCACTTCCTCGGCTATCTTAGCCTTTTCTACTAACGCAGTGAAATCACGCTCCCTCTGTGGAGCTATCAGTACCCTAAGCTCATCACGGAGGCCATCCTCAGCTTATATTCAGTCGCAACTATCCCGCTGGCGTATCGACTCAGCCTCAAGAATTCTGCCTCATACTCCGCGACAGTCTTATTACCCTGTGTGAAATTCAAAAATTCCTTTCGACGAGCGTCCACATAACTAGCTCCAACATACCTCCCCTTAAAGGCAGTTTTGAACAATTCCCAGGTTACTTGTTCAATCGGGGTACTCTTCCTTACGGTGATCCACCATCGGTATGCTTCGTCTCGTAGCAACGATACAGCCCCCTTCAGCTTTTGCTCCACAGAGCAATCTAAATTGTCCATAATCCACTCTGTTGCTTCTAGCCAATATTCAGCCACATTTGGGGCTACTCCAGATACGCCCCTAAAAACTTCTGCTCCATTAGCCCGGAGTCGCTCCGAGATGGATCCCCTATTTACTGTCCCAGTGCTAGCTCCAGCAACTCTTTCTAAAACCCTTAACATTGCTTGGGACAAAGCATCGTCCCCTGTAGCTCGATCATATGACCTAGTCTCAGTTGCTTGTGGCACGAATGCCTCCTCAGCTGGCCTATGCCCTGAGGATGAAGATTTCGCTTGCACCCTTCCGCGACCACGTCCGCGGCCTCGTCCTCGAGTTCCTCTTGTACTCATATCGAATTATCTGATTACGAATTTTATGACATTAGTTTAATGTTTCAATTGTTTATTATGAGATGTCTTATGGAAATATAGCAGTTTAAGGATTGTTTTTGCAACGTCGTAGCCTTGCTACAGTCTCATTTCTACCGTTTCACAGTTCTACCCTATCTAAAGTATCTTAGCAGGGTCGCAGTTCTTATCCACAGCATCATACCAATATCACATAATGTAAAAGAATACCACTTACAGACTTGGTGCCGGAGATTCAGTGTGCCACATTTTTTTTCCAAACGATTTAAAACAAAAAAACATGTATTTGGTCACAAAAATAGAAATTTCCTAAAAATTGAAAAAAATATATTTGTTTTGAAATTCTTGATTTAAAACCCGTTTAGAAACCCACAGCCGAGTTGTTACAACCTAGGCTCTGATACCACTAAATGTAACACCCCAAACTCAGCCCAGACGTTATAGCTGAATCCGACGTGCCACATTGAAGTTAAAACCCACATTTCATTTTAACATTTTAAAATAACCGTCTTTGAGTTAACAAAGTGAATGGAAACTGTGCACCAGGTAGGTATCTGAAACAGAGGAGGTGAGCTATGAAGGCTGCTTAAGTACCAAGCTCTTCGATTGGATCCAATTCTAGACATGCCCACAACCATTGCCACACTTTGATAACCGAGTTGAAAATTCATTTGGGTAGATATCTTTGATAAACCGATTAATCATGTTGTTACGTTATTTTGAAAACAAGTATCATTTTGAAAACGCGCCTTAAGTCTAGCCCATTTTAATTATTATCTGAAAAATTTAGAGTTATTAAAAATAAAACAATCCCAGAAAGAAAATAAAGTTAAAATGGCCGTATTACAACCCAAAAATAAATAGTAATTTAGATAAACTAAAGAAAAAAATCGGTTACTTATTTAAAAGTCAAATAGCGATCACTGTGGCCACTCTGAATCCCCTCCGGCTCCAAATCCCCAAATCAAGGCTCACCTCCAAGGTTAAGAAAGGGGGGGTGAGTTTGGAAACTCAGTATGTAACAAGCCCCTTTCAGATCCCAAAATAATATCAGCCTGCTGGGCCTAAGCCCAAATTCAATCTCAAAGATATCTTGGGTCAAGCCTTTTCATTATTCATATTCTTGGGCGAAGCCTTTCTCAGATATCTGGTATGGCCCATAGGCCCATTTCAATAATACATACAGCATCAATGAACATATGCAAGCCCATTTGGCGAGACTACTCAACCCACCATCCGCTACTCTCCACCCGTACCAACCAAGCTCTCTATGTGGGGAATAACTCAACCCACCCAACCAAACTCTCCACTGGCAGCATAGCTGCTTTATCTTATAACTGGAGGCCTAGCCTCTTTTAATAACTGGGGCCAAAGCCCTTTTGATAAACTGGGGCAAAGCCCTTTTTGATAAACTAGGGCATAGCCCTTTTGCACTTCCTCAATTCATATAAAACCCAACACATGCATTTATGGATACATCATGTGCATATCATGCATATCATGTCAAATCATGTATATCAAAATCTCATGAATCAAATTCATAATTAAACCCTAGGGGTATAATGGTTATTTTTACCTAGGGGCAAAATAATCATTTTTCATATTATAAGGGTAATTTCGTAATTCTACCAAAATATCAGGGTTCTCTATGTTCATTAGCAATTATCAATAACTCTAAGTGTTTAAACAATGATTTTAACGCACTTAATCAAATTCGGGCTTTTAGGTCCAAAACCCCTAATGGGCCCTACGAATGCCGATCTAGCCCTTTAAGCCCTCATAATCCAAATTTTACATCAGATCTACTCGTTTAACAAGCAATATATCCAAGTTCCATTTTCTGTCAAATTTACCCCAAATGGGCCCGGAAGCCCATTGGGCCCGATTTTTGCCTCTCGAGGCCCAACTTACCATCGTGCACAAAATCGTGCCCTTACCTGTTCCAACGATCCCGATCATCAAACTTTGTGAATCTAACTAACCTATGAGAGTTTACGTACTCACGAGTCCTCGAAATGCCAGAATTTTGACATTTCGGCTTTTCGACATATATCGATTTAAGCTACGAAAGAAGGTTCGTTACACACCTGTTTTGTGACGTTCACCAACGAAGTCTCCCAAGGCAACCTACAATTATCCACCACTATTCTTAGTGTACAAAACATGCCTATTAAACCCAAAATCTTCCTTCCCACATTCGGCCAAAGACCCCTAATGGCCATTGTTCACTTACCTTCACAGGGTCTGACGATATGATCCAAGCTTATCCGAATCAATACCCCACGCCTTACTGCTCCTCCAACGTATCTATTCCACTATACAAGACATAAAAATCAAAAGCAAAAAGCCCAATAAGCCTACATCACAAATCAGCAACCACCCTCAACTATAGGGGTTTCGACTTTTGTCAACAGTTACTACTGAATCGACTTAGAGTACAAACGCTTACCACAGTCTCCCTCCTTGAACCGTTTAACGTCTAGAAGATAAAGGGATTGGCCACCAAAACGTGAAGGGAAAAATAAGGTTGCTGGTCAATAAAGAATCGGCACCACCAAGCTTTATAGTTTCGGCTTTTGCAGCTTTTCAGCAGAAGTGGAGGTAAGGAAAGAAGTAGTAGAAGAACGGAAGGGAGTGGTGGACTAGTTTTGGAAAAAAAGAAAGGAATGATGGATGGAAGGGTGGTAGGTTCGGCTAGAGAAGAAGAAAGAAAAAGAAAAGACTAACCCTATGGTTTACCAAGAAGAAAACGGTACAACAAGCTCCTCAAATGCCGAAATACTAACCTAATACCCCTCTGTCGAAATCCCCTCTCTAATCCCCTCTATTCGGCCAACTCTATCTCTCTTTCAAATCCCTAAAATCTCTCCCCTTATCACTCCTTAATCCATGCGTTTGACTGATCCAAACTCTCACCCACAGAGTTCCATTCGGTTACAACTCCTGCATGCTTAAAGCATAAAAATAACATCACTTTTGCCATCACAGGGGATCGAACCCAGGCTTCCCCCCAACCACTTACACGCTACCTTTTTAGCACCCTAGTGGCGTCACTTAGCCACTCTACCAAAGGCTCTTTTGTGATACATTTTACCCACAATTTTTAATAAGACCACCTATCCAAAGCCCCTAACTTCTTAAGTCCAAAATTCAAAAATTCTACTGGGTTTTTGGGCATTGTATTGGCCTTCCATAAGCCCATTTACACACTCCAATTATGAATTTCACAACCAAATACCAAATTTTAAAAACTTTACCAAAATCTCAAGAATCACAAAAAAAACCCAAAAATCAGGATGTTACATATAGTGATGGTTTGGGATGTGTGCTGATGCAAGAGGGTAAGATGGTGGCTTATGCGTCTTGGCAGCTTAAGACACACGAGGGAAATGATCCGACGCATGATCTGGATTTGGATGCGGTAGTTTTTGCATTGAAAATATGGAGGTATTATCTGTATGGTGAGAGGTGTATTATCTATACCGATCACAGGAGCCTCAAGTATCTCCTTACTCAAAAGGAGTTAAACCTTAGGCGGCAGCGATAGATTGAACTACTCAAAGATTATGACTGCACTATAGAGTACCATCCTGGTAAGGCCAATGTGGTGGTCGATGCTCTAAGTCATAGAGCAATGTCTGATCTAAGGGTGATGTTCGCTCGCTTTAGTTTGTTTGACAATAGGAGTTTGTTGGCCGAGTTACAGGTTAACCCGACTTGGATTGATCAGATTTGAGATAAACAGTTAGTGGATGAGACTCTAAATGTGTGGTTCCGTCAGGTTGAGAGTGGTACTACTTTTGATTTTGGGTTAAATAATAATGGTGTACTATGTTTTTGAGGGTAGATCTGTGTGCCAAATGAGTTTGATTTGCGACAGTCGATTTTGAGGGAGGCGCATAGTAGCCCTTATGATATGCATCCTGGTGGTAATAAGATGTATTGGGATCTCCGTGAACTGTACTGGTGGTCGAGTTTGAAGCATGAGGTTATTGATTTTGTTACTCGATGTCTGACGTGTCAGCAAGTTAATGCCGAGCATCAGTTGCCTTCGGGTTTGTTGCAGCCAGTTAAGATTCCCTTATGGAAGTGGGAATGTGTAACTATGGACTTCGTTAGTGGATATACATTGACACCCACTAAGAAGGACTCTGTTTGGGTCATCATGGATTGATTGACCAAGTCTGCTCACTTCATTCTGGTTTGGATGGACTATTCTCTGAAGAAGCTAGCGAAGCTTTACATTTCAGAGATTGTGAGACTGCATGGGGTAGCTATTTTGATCATTTCTGATAGGAATCCTCGCTTCACATCTCAGTTCTGGAAAAAGTTGCATGAGGCTCTGGGTTCGAGGTTGGACTTCAGTACTGCGTTCCACCCTCAAATCGATGGCTAATTTGAGAGGGTGATTCAAATATTGGAGGATATGCCTTGGAGCTGTGTGATTTATTTCTGATGTAGTTGGGAGGATTATCTGTCGCTAGCGGAGTTCGCCTACAATAGCAATTTCTAGGCTAGCATCTAGATGGCACCTTATGAGGCTTTGTATGATTGTAAATTTTGTACACTGCTATGTTAGACTGAGTTGGGTGAACTTTGGGTTTTGGGTCCTGACTTGGTTTCTGAGACTAAAGATAACGCTTGACTGATTTGGGATCGACTGAAAGTAGCTTCAGATAGATAGGAGTCTTGTGCGAATCTGAAGAGGAGAGATATTGAGTACTCTGTGGGGGATCGTAAAGGCAAGTTGAGCTCTAGGTTCATGGGGTCGTATCATATTCTAAAGTGTGTAGGACTGGTTGTTTATCATTTGGAGCTACCTCTAGAGTTAGACCGTATTCACAATGTGTTTCTCGTCTTGATGTTGAGGTGATATCAGTCTGATCCATCTTACGTTGCCTCTGTTGAGGAGATCGAGGTTAGACCAAACTTAACTTTTGAGGAGGAGTCAGTTCAGATTTTAGATAGAGATATTAAGGTTCTGAGGTGGAAACCCATACTATTAGTGAGGGTTCTACAGTGGAATCATGGCCTTGAGGAGGCCATGTGGGAACCTGAGGACTCGATGCATCAGTAGTACCCTCATCTGTTCTGATCAGGTAAATTTTGAGCTCAAAATTTCTTTTAAGGGGTAGAGTTGTAACGCCCTGATATATATGTCCCTATTTCTGTAAATATCGGACACAACTGTGTATCTACTTCAGTAGTTAATTGTTCTGGGTGTGTGTGAGAGGTCTTGGGTTCAAGCCTTACCTTTAGTAAATTTTTTTATTTTTGGAATTAAGTCTATCTTTGTTCAGTGGGCTTATATTAGATTTCCTGTAAATTCATATTAGAATGAACTTACTGGTTCGAGTGGTAAGGAAACTGGTGTGTCGGAGGTCCTGTGTTCAAATCCCTGGGCGAGTGAGTGAGTTTATTTTTGCTCGTTTGACTGAAAGAGTTTCGGTTGAACATAAATTCTGAGTAAGTGGTTATGTAGTGGGTTAGTGGGAGAGATATGGGGATTTGTGTATCATCTTTTTCTATTTTATTTTGATTTTTTTTTCAAATTTCATTTTTCTTTCTCCTTCAGAAAACTTTTGACATTCTTCTAAAAAAATTCTTCTCTTCCAAACTCTTCTTTTGTGTTCTTTCTTCTTTGATTCTAGCTTGCTATTCTTTTTTTCAATCTCTGGGATTAGGGCGCTGTTGATTCTATTTGATTTTTGGTAGGTAAGTCTTCTTGAGTTTTGAGGATTTATAAACTTTAAATTTATCAAGCGCTTCATCTTTTGAATGCAATAAATATACATAGAAATATCTAAAACAATCATCAATAAAAGTAACAAATATTTCTTTCCACCTAATGTAGGAGTATTATGCATGTGACATAAATCAGTATCTATCAAATCAAGTGACTTTATTTTCCTTTTAACCTTAGGGAAAGGGTTTCTTGTAATTTTAGTCGACATACATGTATTGCATTTTCAATATTATTATTAAAAACATGAATGAAATCTAACTTAAGCATATTATTCAATTTTCTATAATTCAAATAACCTAATTTATAATTTCATAAACAAGAAGATTCAATCATATAAGCGAAATAATATTTTTATTCTTATTAATAACATTGAGTCTGAACATGCTCTCATACATATACCCTTTCCTTACAAAAATTCCTCCCTTTGATAGAATAAACCTATCTACCACAAAAACTAGTTTGAAACAAAACTAATTCAACAAACATCTAGACACTAAATTCTTTTAACTTATGGTACATAATATACATTATTCAAAGTTAAAACTTTTCTAGAAGTGAATTGTAGTTCAACATACCATTTGCCTTTGATTGTTGCGGTGGATGAATTTCCTATGTATAAGATATTATCATTTTCACTTTGTTGTGAACATTCTTTTGTCTTTGGACACATGTTTGGTTGCTCTAGTATCAATCCACCATGCATTATCATCTTGTGTTAAATTAATTTCATACATCACTACAACGAACTTTTTGTTATTATCAGCCTTAGAAGAAGATTTGTTATTTAAAAATAGACATTCATTCTTGAAATGTCTCGACTTACCACAATGATAGCATGAACCCTTTTGTTTCTTTTTGAACTTAAGTGCTCTATTCTGTTTGAACTTTCTCTTGGATGGTTTACTAGTTTGTACTTCCTCAATAGCATGCACTTTGGCATTTTCAGAATCTAAGTTCTGATCTTGCTTTTAATATTATTCTTCAATACGAAGATGATTTACCAAAGCCTTAAGAGATATTTCCTCTTTCTTATGTTTTAGACTTCTTTTAAAGTCTTTCCAAAATGGAGGAAGTTTGTCTATAATAGAGGATATAACAATCATTTCATCCATTTTCATATCATATTGCTTACACTGATTCATCATTTTTTCAATATCACGAAATTGTTCCATAATAGAATGACCATCAATCATTTGATAATTATTGAAACAACTAACAAGAAAGTTCTTACTTGTAGCATCTTCGGTCATGTATCTGGTTTCCAATTTGTCCCATAATTTTTTAGCGGTGACCTCTTTTTGGTAGGTGTCAAACAACCCATTGGATAAACCATTCAATATGTGGCTTATGCACATGTAATTAGCATTGTCCCATTTTTGCCTTTCTCAGCTTGCAGCAACATATTCGTTTTCATTCTCTTTTGGTCTTGAAGTATCCAAAACATAAGCAATCTTTAAAGTTGATAATAAGAACTGTATCTTTTTCTGCCATTGTCAAAAATTGTCACCATCAAACAGATCAAGTTTGACAAAGATGGAAGTCAACTCCCGTAGTGTTTAACTTTCATGTGTTGTAGTAGTCATCACGAAATAGAACCTTAAAATTGTTAGTACAAATCTCTGGTGAGGAAAATCTCGAACATACAAACAAAACTCAAACAAAAAAATGAAGAAATAAGACAACGATCCAAGGCGTGTATCTAGTTACTATATTTAAGGTTCTATTCGCCCCCACCTATATTCTGTGTGTAAAAGAGTTTCAAGCAAAAAAAAAACCTCGAGGATACAATGAATGTAACAGCTCGATTTTGGGCTTAGTCGAAATAGTGGTTTTGAGACCACAAATCCAAAGTCAGAGAAACTATTTTATTATTTTTAATATTATTTTATGTGTTATACCATGATTATATAGGTGCATAAAAATTTTGGTGAATTAATTTTAGCGATTATGAGCCCAATTGTAAAAAAGGACTAAATCGTATAAAGTGAAAAAGTCCTATTTTGATAGCTAAGGGTGTTAAATAGCTAGAGAATCAAAATTGGGGTCTTTAAAGGGCAAATAGACCTTTGAGGAAGTGATGGCCAGCCATAGGAGACAAAAGATAGAGAAAGTCAAGGCTAGGTGGAAATTTGGTAATTTATTTGACAAAAATGAAATAAAAGAAAGAGAAAAAGATATCATCTTTTTCTCACCCTCTTCACCGCCAAAAATACTAGCAAAAATAGGGGTTTGGAAGCTTGAAAAATTTTATCCACTTAGTCTCTCTACAAGTAAGTTATCTTGATGGTTTTTCCTGATGGTTTTTGTATTTTTAGAACCTTGTAGCATGAGCTTTCAAATAAGGGGACTATTTTGCAAAATGGTTGAAAGTCTAGGGTTTTACCATTAGGGATTTCATGTTGTTTTCTAAAATTTTATGGAAGAAAATGAATCATGGTTGTGAAATAAACAACTTTTGTGAAGTAGTTTTCATGTAAACCCTAACTAAGGACCATTTTGCATAAGTTGTAAAATAGTTGATAAATGTGTGAAATAATGAGAATTGTGGGCTGCTCTTAGTATAAAAAGTATTTGGCTAGGCTTGATTAACAAGAAAATGTGATAAAAATTGATTTTCGGGTGTAGGGGCAAAATGATCATTTTGTGGATGTTTAAGAGCAAAATGGTCATTTTGCCTAATTATGAATTGTTGAGTACCTAGATCAATAAAATGATTAAATTTGTGAATTTTTATCATTATAAATCAAGAATTACAAAATCTGGGCCTAGACCGGGGAAAAACAAAGCTAGTGGACTAAGACGAACTAGTCGTCTACATTTTGTAATCTGAAGTAAGTTGTATGTAAATAAGACAACTACATTGTTATTATATGTGTTTGAATTGATATAACATAAAATGCTTGTTTGTGGAAATGATCAATTATGATGAATATTTAGATAGTAGAACTCTTGTTTGAACCTTAAGAAATAAATCTAATATCCATGCCATGACATTCGGGTTATTTTTGTGCTAGTGTAAGACATGTCTGGGACATGCATCGGCCACATTATGAAAGCCTGTGTAAGACTGTGTCTAGGACATGGCATTCGGCATTGAGATGAGAGCTAGTGTAAGACATGTTTGGGACACGCATCGGCCTCGCGATGTAAGCCAGTGTAAGACATGTCTAGGACATGCATTGGCTACGAGATGTGTCAGTGTAAGACCATCTCTAGGACATGTCATCAGCACGTATAGAGGTGTTAGTGTAAGATCATGTCTGGGACATGCATCGGCACAGATATGTGAGAGCTAGTGTAAGACCATGTCTGGGACGTGGCGTCAGCCTCAATTTTGATAGTTAGTGTAAGACCATGTCTGGGACATGGCATCGGCATCATACCCTATGTTTGAGGCTTAATGAATATCCGATAGCATTCCAAATGGTTCAATGGTGAGAGTTAAAGTTTAAGTTAAACGAGAAAAGTATAACCATGTTGTGTGTGGTATAGGTACCTATTTGAAATGTATGAGACGTGAGCTCAATATATGTTATGTGAATTGTATTGCATAGTGATGAGTAAGTTGTGCTTATGCCTATTTTTGTACTATAAGCATGATGATGAATGGTAAAGTTGTTGTTATATTTATTTGCATGCAACTTACTAAGCTTTATGCTTACTCCCTCTCCTTTCCATTTTCTTATAGTGCCGCCTAATTAGCTCGAGGACCATCGAACGTCAGAGGCATCGATCACACTATCACCCGCAGCACTTAGTATCATTAGATCTTTTATTTTGAATATGGCATGTATAGGACCCTGACTTTTGAGTTTTGTGTCATCGTTAATTGGCCAAATGTGTTAGCTTACTTTAGCATTTGATTAATTTTGCATAAGGCCCTGGAAAATGACTAATATTGAAAGTTATTATGTGGATGCAAGCTAGTCATTCATGAATGTGAAATTGTTGGCATGGTTGAATATATGTAATGTATATAGGTTTTAACTATGGTTGATGTTAGATTGTGTTTTAGGGTGGCAAAAGCTTGGTAGATAGCCTTATATTGTCCATACGGGTAGGTATACGGGCGTATATCTAGACCGTGTGGGACACACGGTCAGCACTATAGGCGTGTTGTTCAGCCGTATGTCCCCTACATGTAAAATTTGCAAGTCAGAATGCATGGTAGTAAACACATGGGCAGAGACACGGCCGTGTGTCTCATCCATGTGGAGGACACGGCCTCTGGCCACGGGCGTGTGCCTTGGTCATGTACCCCTTATTGGATGCTGACGTTAGAAATAGAATGTCAAGGATTTTAGACACGGGCTAGGACAAGAGTGTTTTATGGCGTGTGAGGGACACGAGCCATAGACACGGGCATGTGCCAGGCCATGTGAAAACCCCTGTAGGTTCGAATTTAGAATTTAATTCACACGAGCATGGGGCATGGGCGTATCCCTAGATGCTTATGTTGTGTGTGTCACACGGGCCATCAGCACAACCATGTTATAATCATCACATGGGCGCGTGCCCTGTTTCAAGGGTTATTTTTCTAAAGTTAGTTAAAGAACCCGGGTTGGTCCCGAATGGTTTCCAATAGATGCTTGGGGCCTTGTAGGCCCGTAATAAGGAATTTAGATAAAGTTTGAAATAAAAGAAAAAGGTTTTCAATTTGACCGAGTCTTAATTACATCGAAACAATTGTATGCATATGATTAAGTGTGGTAACGCCTCGTATCCCGTCCCGACGGAGGGCTCGGGTGTGGGGTGTTACATTTAGTGGTATTAGAGCTATGGTTTAGTCAGTTCTAGGACTAACCTAGCGTAAGTACAAGTCTAGCTATACATGTCATAATTGTTTATTGATAGTGTCACGACTCCTGACAAGATAAATTGTGTTTTTATTTATATAGTAAAAGGATCTTGACGTAGCTATGGTGGATGATGTGCAGAGTAATGCGCCAGCTCCCGCTGAAGGGATCGTGCCAGTAGATACTGGGCCCATGACAATGAGTCAGGGCGGAAGGGCTAAAGAAGCTTACGTCCACATGATGGACGAGTGGTATTCGGAGTTCATTCGTACAAATCCGAATATTCCACCTCTTCTACCTCCCTCAATTCCTCAACATGTTCATATAGCTCCTCAATGAGCAGATTTGACTAGGAGAGAAACCTCTAGTGGACAGAATCTGTAAACAAAGGGGCGAGAAATTCTGGGCAAATATTGATGATGACCTGGAGAGAGCAGTGTTTGGGCTAGAATTTACCATTAAGGTATTTGATGAGCTATCATGCACAATTGAAGAGTGCATGAAGTGCATAGTGTCACTCCTACGAGACTCGGCCTACCAATGGTGGAATACTCTTGTGTCCATTGTACTGAGAGAGAGGATAACTTGGGAATTCTTCCAGGAATAGTTTCGTAAGAAGTACATTAGCAAGAGGTTTATAGACCAAAAAAGGAAAGAATTTTTAAAGCTGAAGCAAGGCCGTAGAATGGTGACAGAGTACGAGCATGAGTTTGTGAGACTCAGCAAATATGGATGGGAGTGCGTAGCTACAGAAGCTATCATGTGAAAGAGGTTTGAAGATGGTCTGAACGAAGATATCCATCTGTTAGTTGGCATCTTAGAATTGAGGGAATTTGTGGTGCTTGTGGAGAGAGCATGTAAAGCCGAGGAATTGGCCAAAGAGAAGAGAAAAGTTGACATGTTGTCTCGAGACTCAAGGAAAAGACAGATGGGGAAATCACATCAGTCCTCATCTAAGAGATCGGGGGAATTCACTACCGGATTGAATGCTTTAGTGGAGTTCTCAGGTAGAAAGAAGAATAAGCAGTACACGGCATCTAAAGCCCAAACCACTTCCATCGCAAGTGTTGGTAGTGCTCGGCCAAATAGGTCGGAGTGTTCAAAATGTGGTAGGCGTCATTTTGGTGAGTGCCGAGGGAATGAAAGAGGTTGCTTCAAATGTGGATCTCTAGACCACTTCTTCCAAAACTACCTGATTTAGATGAGAAAGAGATAAAGCAAGACGAGAGAGTGAGTAATGCTCCTTCGAGGGGTAGACCACAAAAGAACCCAGATAGTGGGGCTAGTAGCAGAGGTGCTTCTAGAGATATAGCTGTAAGGTCTGAGGGCTGAGCTCAAGCAAAGACTTATGTCATTCGCGCTCACGAAGAGGCATCTTCACCAGATGTGATTACGAGTACTTTTTCTCTTTATGATGTTTCTGTTGTTGCTTTAATCGATCCGGGTACCCATTCTTATGTCTGCATGAAATTGGTATCCAGTATGAATATGTTAGCTGAACCTACTGAATTTGTAGTAAAAGTGTCTAACCCGTTAGGCAAGCATGTGTTAGTCGACCAAGTATGTAGAAATTGTCCCTTGACAATTAAGGGGCATAGTTTTCCGGCTAACCTCATGTTGTTGCCATTTGATGAATTCGATGTAATCCTTGGAATAGATTGGTTAACTTCTCAAAGTGTTGTAGTGGATTGTGGAAGGAAATCTATTGAGTTGAAATGTGAAGACGGGAATGTTCTTCGAGTTGAACCAGATGAATCAAATGACTCACTTGTAGTAATATCGTCCATAATTGTGGAAATATATCTGAGAAAAGGGTATGAGCCCTACCTTGCATTTGTGTTGAATACCCAAGCATCTGAAGTGAAAATTGAGACAGTGCCGGCGGTATGTGAGTATCTGGATGTGTTTCCGGAAGAGTTTCCCGGATTGCCGCTTACTAAAGAAGTTTAGTATCGAGTTGGTCCCTGGTACGGAACCTATATCAATCACTTCGTATAGGATGGCTCCGACAGAATTAAACTAGTTGAAAGTACAGTTGCAAGAACTAACTGATAAAGGTTTCACAAGATCGAGTTTTTCCCCGTGGGGTGCTCCGGTACTTTTTGTGAAGAAGAATGACGGGTCGATGAGGTTATGTATAGATTACAGATACTCAACAAGGTGACTGTGAAGAACAAGTATACCTTGCCAAGAATCAATGATCTGTTCGATCAGTTGAAGGGAGCCACCATGTTTTCTAAGATAGACTTAAGATCAGACTACTACCAGTTAAGGGTTAAGGAGCAAGATGTACCGAAAACTACTTTTCGGACGAGGTATGGCCACTATGAGTTCCTCGTCATGCCCTTTGGCTTAACAAATGCCCCGAAAGTTTTTATGGACTTAATGAACCGTATTTTCTGACCGTACTTAGATAAGTTCGTAGTCGTCTTTATCAATGACATATTGATTTATTCGCATGATGATAGTGAGCACGCGGAGCATTTGAGAACGGTTTTACAAACCTTGAGAGATAAGCAGTTATACGCCAAGTTCAATAAGAGCGAATTTTGGCTTAAAGAGGTCGGATTCCTAGGACACATTGTGTTGGGTGATGAGATTAGAGTTGATCCAAGCAAGTATCGACTATTATTGAATGGAAACCGCCGAGGAATGTGTCAAAGGTTCGAAGTGTAACGATCCAAATTTTAAGGTTATTAGAAAAGTGAGTTTTTGGGTCTTCGATTCTAAAAATTAGATTCGTAAATATTTATTAGAAATATTTGCGAAGTTAAGTGAGAGGTTAATTAGATTTTAATTAAGTAAATTTAGCTTAATTAGGGTTAATTAAGTATATAGATTAAATTGAATAAAGTGTGGAAATTTAATTATAAACTATGGAAAAGTCAAGGGATTAAATTAGCAAATAAGTCTTATGTGACAAGTGTGTGGTAAGTATAAATACATTTGTATTATTATAATTGGTACAAATGTATGTAAATAAATGTATTTACTTATTATTTAAGAAATTAATAATTATAATAATATAATAGTTAATAATATAATAAAAGAAATAATAAAAGAATAAAGAAATAAAATAAAGAAAAGGAAAGAAAGAAGAACGAAATGAGCAGGGGAAAGAAAGAAAGAAAAAGGGAAAGAAAAAGAAAGGAAAAATAGGGTTTTAAGGTTCAAGCTTTAAGTGGTAAGTCAATTTAATCCCTTTTCTTGTAATTTTGGTGTCTATGGAATCTTAGGAAGAAATACTATTTGAATTTTGTTGAAATTTAGAAAGTTATTGAATTTTTAGGTGGTGATTAAGTTGAATAAATGGAAGAATTATTGGTTTAATTGATAGAAATTCAGGTTAGAAGTGGGAGAAGGATTGAATTGTAAAGATAGATATAAGTTTTGTTATAGTAGGGATTAAATTGTTTAAATTGTAGAATTGATGTTTTATATTGAATATTAACAGTTGAAACTTGTTTAAAGTAGGTATAAAATGAAATTTATAAGGTTATTTGAAGAAAAAGAATGGTTATGGTGGTAGGACCTAATTGGAAATATAGTAAAAGTTACATGGAAATTAAAGAGTATGTTATTAAATAACATATATTGATAATTTTAAATGTTAAATTTTATGTAGCCAACGTAGCACCGGAAACGTCATCAAAAAAGGGAAAGGAGAAAGTGAACGAGGATATTAAATAAACCCGAGAATTTCGATTTGTATTTCTATAAACTATGCTTAATGATTTAATACAATGTAATTGTTATTTTTAATAGTTAGAATGTATAATGAATGATATGATGGAAACTGTTACTACTTTTGTATTGAAATGAAACGATTTAAATACCCTATTGACAGTGTCGGGCTAGTCGGATACAATTGGCATGCCATAGGATTGGAAGTGTTCATGTAACGCCCCGTACCCGAGACCGTCGCCAGAGTCGAACACGATGTGTTAACAGACTTAATTCATTACTTAAACAGCTCAAACAATTTATTTTTAAAATTTCTAGTCAAGCTAGCAATCTGCGTCACAGTTGCTTAAAAATTCATATCTCGAGTTGCGAAACTCGAAATCCAATTTCATAAATTTTCCCTAAAACTAGACTCATATATATATTTAATAATTTATTTCTAGAATTTTTGGTCAAGCCAATTACTACAGTTTATTAGTTAAATTCTCCCCTATTTCAGGGTTCAACTGCTCTGACCTCTGTATATTACAAATCAGATATCTCTCTGTACAGAATTTCAATGACTATGAAGTTTGTTTCTCTTAAAACTATACTCAATAAGGAATCTTTAAATATAAAGCATGACTTCTAATTATTATTGTACAATTTATGATGAATTGTTAAAGTCAGAACAGTGGATCCAGAAATCACTCTGGCCCTATTTCACAAAAAATTCAAATATCTCATAAAAAATAATTTATATACCTGTTTTGTTCAATGCATATGAAAATAGACTAATTAAGATTCAATTTAATAACTTACTCATCATTTAATTCCATTTCTACTATTTTTAGTGATTTTTCAAATTTACATCACTGCTGCTGTCAGATTCTGTTTTATGGCAAATTTCACTTTACTAAGAATTTTCATGGACTAAATAGCATTTTAAACATACATAGCATCAAATATGACTTAGATTGGCCATTCCAATGGTTAATCATTTACAAACCCTTTTCTTACCAAACCATACCCATATCATAAGATCAATTACACAAAGTGAGTGTTTTGCCATACATGCCGCATTCAAAATACACAAGCCATTTTACCAATTTAAGCCTTCGGATAGTGTGAACGAGTCTTCGACCTATCCCGATTCTCAAGCCGGCTTGTCAAAACTACAATGAAAGAAAAGGAGGGAGTAAGCACAAATGCTTAGTAAGTTCACATGCAAATAGCAAGTAACATAATCACACAATCTCACATAAAACATCATTTGCATAAACAACACCAAGACATTCATGTTTCATTTACATTTAATATCTTTCTACGATTTCATCATACCAAGTTTTCAACCCGAGGGTTTAAGCACATACCTGTCAAATTTTCTCATTTACCACACTTACCAACATGTCACCTTCATTTTAGGCCTTCTTCTTATTCACTTAAGATTCACCCGTTGAACACATCGGAATATAATTCGAATACGCGGATCTCATGAACATAAGAGCCATACCCGCAACTAGACAAACTCAATAGCCTGCGGAACTTATGTAACCAAGCTACCATGTAACCCGCCCATAAGTGAACTCGGACTCAACTCAACGAGCTCGGGCGTTCGCATCCATAAGTGAACTCGGACTCAACTCAACGAGCTCGGATGCCTAGTTACATCTCACGAACTCGGACTCAACTCAACGAGTTCGGAACTCAACCATCCTAGTGACATGTCACTTGTATTCTAATCTATTCCCAAGGTTCAAACGGGAGTTTTCCTCGATCACAGATCTTTGCCATCTTCCACGGAATATCGAAATCGATACTTCGGTGATAGTTCATACTTATCAAGTAATTCACATAATTACATATTATTCAACAATAACCACAAAGCATAATATTTCATGATAATAATCAGCATCATATCATATAAACAACATTAAATTGCTTAAAATGACAATTATGTTACTACATTTACACATGAACTTACCTCGGTACAAAATTATTAGCAATCGAGCCTATTCTAGTAAACTTTGTTTTTCCCTCGATCGCGACTTGAATCTCGTTTCTCTTGATCTATAATGCCAAATTAATCTTATTTAATACATACATTCATCAAAACAGAATTTAATAAGAACTTTGGCAAAATTACATTTTTGCCCCTAAACTTTTGTATAATTACACTTTTGCCCCTAGGCTCGTGAATTAAACTTCATCCCTTATTCTTATGTTTTATGACATGCTGATCATTTTTCCCTTCTATGTAAACATCAAATTCACACTCTAACATGTACTTATGACTATTAGGTATTTTTACCGATTAAGCCCTTTTACTCGTTTTCGCTTAAAACCGAGTAGTACAAGTTGTCTAACATAATTTAAAACCTCATAGTCTATCATAAAACACCAAAATACACAAATTTCACCTATGGTTATTTTTCCAAATATGAACCCTAGGTTGAATTATTGCTAGCATAAGCTTAATCGAGCTACCAGGATTCCAAAAACGTAAAGAACATTAAAAACAGGGCTTGGAGTCACTTACTATGGAGCATGGAAGCTTGAAACAAACCCTAGCTATGGAGAACCCTTGAAATTTCAGCCTAATGAAGAAGATGGACAAAAATTGGCTTTTAATTTTGTTTTTAATTCATTTTAATAACTAAATGACCAAAATGCCCTTACTACTAAACTTTCCAAAAATTCCATCCATATCCAATTTTTGTCCATAGACTTAGAAATTGGTCAAATTTATATTTAAGACCTCCTCATTAATATTCCAAAACAATTTCATACTAAAAACTCCTAGAATGCAAGCTTTGCAAATTATTCGATTTAGTCCCTAATTTCAATTTAAGCACTTTAGGCATAGGATTTCATCACGAAATTTTCAAACAATCATGCAATCATATCATAAACATCAAAATAATTATAAAATAATTATTTCTATCTCGAATTTGTGGTCAGGAAACTACTATTCCGATTAGGCCCTAATTCGGGATATTACAGTTCAGGGTTATTTCGACTGTGTGTCGATGAGACACTATATGTGTCGACTACTGTGACTGTTCTAGATTCGTTCCGAAGAGGTAATTGATACTTGGTTATTACTGTTACTGCTACTGTTACTGTTACCCTACGGTGTATTCTGATTTCGGCCGATGAAATACTGTATATTATCCCTAGTGTGTATCCGTTTAAGTCCGAGTGATGTTAATACGGGGTAAATGAAAGTACTGAAGACTGTCTGATATCGATTAAGTGACTGTGATTGATTTACGAATGTTTAAGTTATCGAAAGACATGAAATATATATAAAGAATTGCTTAATTACATTTATGAGCTTTAAGATGAAGATAAGAGATTAAGCTATTAAGATTATGAAAGTAAATGTTTTGAGTTACAATACATATGTACAACTTATTATTGTTCTAAGAATTAGTTTATATAAATACCACTGAGTGTATACTCAGCGTACGGTATGTTTCCGTGCACAGGATTAGGTACGAAAGAAAGCTAAGGACTCAGCATCCAAGCCAATCCCGGACTCAAAGTGGTGAATACTTTTCTTTTGGTAAAATGGCATGTACCTAGGTTGTTAAGATGTTATTTTGTACTTGATAGTGAAAAAACATGAAAGTTGTTGAAGCATGGTATGAAATATGCATATTTTGGAAGTTAAACTTACATGAGTTTGACTAGTATGATAACGTAGTATAATTTTGATATGAATTGTGGTACATAATCCTTAAGAGGTATTGAAATGAATGAATGAATATTTGCTAAGTTTGAATGGCATAATGAATTATATTTGATTTAAGAACTATTAATAAATGTTTGGGCATGAATTAGTTGTGTTTAGCTTATGAAAATAGCTTAAAATGGTCAAAAATCATGTTTTCACACGACCAAATCACATGGGCGTGTGCTCAAGCCGTGTGCCTTTCTATTTATGTCACGTGGGTTATTCCCACGATCGTGTGTGCAAGTCAGATCTGCCCATGGCCTAGCCCCACAGCCATGGGAGCCCCACGGGCTGGCCACATGGCCATGTCCTAGGCTACACGGGCGTGTGCACCTATCTTCAAGGAAAAATTTCCAACATTGTCAGTTTAGTCCCGAATCACTTCTAAAGCATGTATTGGGCCCCGTAGACCCATATTAGGGACTTTATGATGAAATTTGAAAGGTTTTGAATATGAATGCAAATTTATGACTCGATTTTTGTATATATGTTAGTGTATAAGTTTAGTAATGCCTCGTAATCCTATTTTAGCGACGGTTTGGGATTAGGGGGTGTTACACGAAGCTTTTTGGGTTTAGCTAGGTACTATAGAAGATTTGTGAATGGATTCTCCATGATAGCTACTCCGATGACCAGGTTGTTACTATAACACCCCCTAACCCCAAACCATCGCTGGAACAGGGTTACGAGGCATTATTGAACATATCAATCAATTTATATACAATTCATAAATAAATAACAAACATATTAAAATTAAATCATAAAGTCCCTTTAATGGACCCTCGAGGCCCAAATCGCATAGTAAAAATGGAAAGGGACTTCTTCAAGTACTCTGAAATTTTTTTCTTTAATTTATTTTTTTAAAAAAACTCAATATATCCTTTTTATAAATATCTAACCTTCCCTACAAATTTTCAAACAGCAACCAATACCAATTCCAGTAATTCAACCAATGCATTTACATACTCAAATATACCTAAATTATACTTAACATATTGACTTGATAACTTAATTACCATTTCTAATTAATTCATAAAATCATTCAAACCATTTTAATTCATACTAATACCATAAACAATTTTCTACCATTTCACTAGTTTAAAACATCAAAACACCAAATACTTTTATTTACAACATAATTATATAATATACCAAAATAACCATTATAATACCTATGTACACGCCACTTTCATTTAAGGAAGAAAACATCACCAAAAATTTTACGTTGAAGTCGGGACCGTTTGGATACTGAACCGTGACTCTGGACTTCTATTGACCTGTGGACGGAAACAACCGTACACTGAGCATGTTATACTCAAGTGGTATTACCATAAACAATATAATTCAAATAATTTAAATTGTATTTATCATAAACATTATAAATCGTAAAGATTGATTTCCATTTAATATCATATTACAATTATATCGTTTCATCAACAATATTACATTTTTATATCTGTTCTCCCATCAATTCATAAGCTTTAATTACATATTATCATATCACATATATCACAATGATTCATAAATCAACTTATACCTCCTTCCAATATTTTCAATCATTCAAATAATCAAATTCATTCAATTTACTCATTTCATTTGTTACCCTATTAACATAAATCAGAATTTGACAGATATACAGATTTCATCCAAACACACCAGAAATGTCCAACCAAAACACACCAGTATAATCCTCCAAAACACACCAGTATCATATAATCCTCTCAAACACACCAGAATAATACAATCCATCCAGAACACACCAGAATAGCACAGAGTGCCTCTTCGGATAAATTCGAAGAATATAAACATCAGCATCTCCAAATCACATCTCCAAATCCCTTCTCAAAATCCTATGGCATGCCAATTATATCTGACACAGTCTGACTAGTTAATAGCGTATTCTTTCACTTTTTTTTCTTTTTTTTTATTTCAATTTCATTTCCATATCAGTTTCAATTCCATTTCAATATACAATCAATTCAATATACTTCCAATCTCAATCCACATGTAATTCAATACTCATACTTATCCATACTTCATTTCAAATATTAATACTTACCTTATAATGTACTTACCTTACATATAAATTTAAATATAACATTTGATAAATAATAGTTTGAGTTATAGTAATACAAACCGTAAATTTTCTCGAGCTACTCCCCGACTATCTTTTCCTTCCCCTTTTGCGTTGACGTCTTGGATTCTTTATTAGCTACCAAAAATTAAAATAATTTACACTATTAATTACAACACTAGTTTACAATAAATAATTAAATTCTATTCAATTTAATTCTAACTAAACTTACTTATTTTCTTAACTCAATTCATACTTTGTTTCTATTCAAATTCCTTCCATACTCAACTTAATTATCTAATATTCATAACAAAACCCTAATTTAAAATTTATTTCAATTTAGCCCTTCTAACACAAAACTTATAGCTTACTTTACAATTTAATCCTTTTACTAATTCTAACTTAGAATTCATTCAATTAAATCCCTAATTCATCTATTTGTTCAAAATAAACTATACTTAAAAACTTATGAACTTCCAAACTATCAACTTAATTCTATCAAAATCATGTTTTAAGACTTCTAAAACATCAAAATTAAAAGAAAAGGGCTTGATTGACTTACCTATTAAAGCTTAAAGCTCTTAAACCTTAGTTTTTCCTTTTACTTTTTCTCTCTGTTTCTTTTTTTTTTTCTTTTGTTTTGTTTCTTTATTTATTTTATGCTTTCATTGTGACAACCCTAATTTGACCCTAGTCGGAAAGTGGTTTCGGGACCACAAAACCGAGTTCTAAAAATAATTAACCGTTATATTTTATGCTTATTGTATGCGAACATGCATGTGTGAAAGTTTCATACTTTGATTTTGTCATTTGAATGTGAAATTTATTAAATAGGACTTATGTGAGACAATTGTGAAATGTGATAGCTAATTTTAAAAGTGGTCTATTAATGCATGTTATAAAAAGATGGGACTTGCATGTCAAATATCCCTTTTTGACAATAGTGGCCGGCCAAGCTCATACTTATGGGCATTTTATGCATGGGTTAATATTATTATATTAAATAGTGGTAAGAAACATGTAATAAAAAATTTGTGTTAAATTAATGAAGTGAATAAAACAAAGAAAAGAAAGAAAAGTGTTCATCTTTTTTATTTCTTTGGCCAAAAATTCTAAAGAGAGAAGGAGATTATGGGATCTAAGGAAGAGGCCGGTTGCATGCTGTGGGAAAACTGTGAAATTGGTTGCTTAGAAGCTAAAATTTTGAAGTAACGGGGTAACTCTTCTATACACTCCATTGCCTATAGCTTTTTATTGATGAATCTTGGTTAAATTATTGATTTAAGTTCGGCCGAATGTGTGAGGGAAGGAACAAGAATTTGAATTGATAGAATCGGTGTTGGAAAATATTAGCAAGCTTTCCTTAAACTTTTATTTTCTGTGTTTACAAATTTGGGAAAAACTGTTAGATGATGTCCGGATTGTACCCCCTATTAGTATTGTTAGTTGCTCTCTGTTATTACCGTTCGATCATGGTAGATGATATTGAATATTTCAGTAATAAGGATACTAAAAAAAAAGAAAAGGGATTTATGCATGCTGTTTTATGATCAGCTGTTGGTGTATTAATGCAACACATGTATGACCGAATGCCTTTGTGAGGTGTTATATTAATAATATTTAGTAGTTGCAGTTTATGTGTAAAAATCTGAATGTTAAACGGGTTAATGCAACTGTTATTAAAGTTATTAAATGAGGATAAAAGCAGAGTAAATGCTACAGAATTTATGTCTTAGATGTTAGTTAATGAGTTGATTAAGTAGTAATCAATAGCCGTATGTTTATATTGTTTGGGCAGTTTATGGGTTATTTATTACAACAGGAGAAAAAGGTGATAATAATGCTGATAAATGTTGTTTATTAAAGAGTAAGTTAATGTTATCCAAATATGTAAATCTCTAAGGCTTTAAGTTTCATGAACTAATATAAATTCCTACTGTATTCATGTTGACCATTTGTGGGTAATAAAGATGTTTTTATTAATTGTAATTAAATGATAAAATGGTTTGAGTTTGAACTTGATTTGATATTTGAGTTAGTTAATATTTATTGATTTATTATTATGTTTTAATTGTGAAATATATAGATCGATTATAAGCTAGGGATAAGAGAATGTCGTGGAATAATCATCTCTGACTTGAGGTAAGTCTTTGAGTAATGAAACTTATCTTATGATTTGATAAAATCATTGTATATAAGCATAATAAATAAACTGTGACCTATTGGTTCTACTTGAATTACGTAGTGGGATAAATAATTTGTGCATATGAATTGTAGCCGAATGGTTATAGAAATCATGTTGGATAGCGAAACGAAATCGTGTTCTTTGTATATGGGTATTGAGCCGAAAGTGGAATGGTTGATAAGCATGTTGTGCTTGTGTTCAAGTAATGTAAATGAAATGCTAATGTGTTATGATATATATATATATATATATTTGTGCATGATAATGGAGAATTATATCCGGGCCAAGTCCCGAAGGCATTCGTGCTGGTGTTATATCCAGGCCAAGTCCCGAAGGCATTCGTGCTGATGTTATATCCGGGCTAAAGTCCCGCAGGCTTTGTGCGGGTATTATATCCAGGCTTAAAGTCCCGCATGCTTTGTGGTGGTGATTGGATTTGGGTTCTAAACCTAGCCGACTTAATGCCAATGATTGGAGTAAGATTATGATTTCGAATGTTCATAGTAAACTACCATTGAATATGTTCAATACATTAAGTTAGTCAGGTATGTATTATATACTTTTATATGTTAGATTGATCGAAATTGAATCATGAATGCGAAATGAGAAGTATATGTGAAAATCTCATATGTGTATGTGTGTATTCGGTTATGGTGAAAGGTTATATGAGATTGATTTGGTGATATACATGTTAAATAATATGAATGCAAAAAAAAAGGTTAATAAATCTGCTTGGGACAGCAGTAGTAATGTGATTTCAGAAAATCACCATAAATTGTGGGAGTTGAGTTAGAGGCTAAATAAATTATGTAATGAAATTTTAATGAGTCTAGTTTCTTATAGAAGAAATCGTGTAAGCAAAAGAATTTCCAATAATGAGATATTTGAAGTGGCGTGGAACAGAGTCAAAATGACTTCGAGGTCCCCTGTTCTATTTTCAGAAAATCATTATAAATGGTACAAAAATGATTATAAGATAAAATTTATATTCTTAGACCCCTTAATGAGTCTAGTTTTAAATGAAATAAACGATAATATATTTTGAATTCTGTATAATGAGAAATTTGATTCGTAGTGAAGAGTGGTCAGAATAGTCAAACAGTGAAACAGGGGAAACTTAAATAAGAATATGGTATTGACTGGTCAAACCAAAAATTCTGAAAATTTTATGGATGGAAGATATATGAGTCTATTTTTAGGGAAAATTAACGGCACTTGATTTGGAGTTTCTTAGCTCCAGTTATAAATAATTTAGTGAATGTTACTCAAGAAGACAGATTGTAGTGAATTTGTGATTTTGTTGCAAACATGGTTAAAACTTGTTAATGAGATGCTTTTCGAGTTCTTATGATCTTATTTGTGATTTCAATATTTGGTTTTAATTGAGTTCAGATTCAAGTGAGGTGAATTTGCTAAATATGCATTATGTTCATGGATACTTGGCCAAAATGGCAATTATCTAGGAATGATTTCTTGAAAATTTGAATAATCGATCTATAAGTAAATTAATTGTTTGCATTGCTTAAAACTTACTAAGCATTGAAGCTTACTCCGTGTTCTCTTTTCCATTTCTTATAGGTTTACACTTTAGCTCGAGTTGGAAGGGCCGGAGATATCATCACACTATCGAGTCATTATGTGAGTTGAGAAGATTGTATATCATCATGGTTTAAGGCATGTATAGGACAGACTATAGGTAGAATGATATTTCGACTTTGTATACATTATAGCCATGCGAAGATGGCTTGCTCATTTTGTTTAGAGAAGCCTTATAATTGAACTAATGTGGTGAAATGTTTTAGTTATAACTTGATAGTAGTTAATTTGTTATTAGATATTCGGTTATGTTTTAGATAGTGAGTCATTTTGGAAATTTATAAGAGCTCTTATGGAAAATCAATGAGACATGTTTGCATTGTTGATAATTTATGTCTGGTAAGTATCTTTGACCTTGTAGAAGTTTTGTTCAGTCAAGTAATACCTCATAACCTTATTCCGGCAACGGATACGGGTTAGGAGTGTTACATTCATGCCTTTTTATTTTGTTTAATTTATTTTATATTTAAGTTAATTTAATATTTATAAAATATCTATTTAATAACAATATAATTAATACATTTGTATACATGTATCTTTATACATTTGTACACTATCATTACCATCCATTTGTCTTCCTTTTATTTATTTAACAAATAAAAATCTTATAATATCAATATTTAATTAATAAATATCTTTAACTTAAAGTTTAAGTAAATACATAATTATAATACAAATGTATATATTCATATTATTACAAATGTCATTATCTAATTTGTTTTTCATACGAAAAATCTTATAATTTTAATTATTTATCTAATAAATATCTTTTACTTATTAGTAATAAATAATAAATATCTACTTAATAAATAATACTTGTATTACAATTGTATTATACATATTGTTACACATGTATCATCTCATTATCTTACATTTGTCAACTTATTAATTTATTCACTAATATAATATCAATTAAATAATAATAATCAATAAATATCTTTTACTTATTATTTAAGAAAATATAAAATATATTACAAGTGTATTTTCTTGTATTTTACACATGTATTTAGTTATAACCATACATTTCGCATGTTCGGTTTATTTACTTATTTAAGTTATAAATTAATAATACTATAAATTAACATAACATAATATAATATATATATATAATTAAAACAAAAATCTTAGATTTTATTTCCTTTATGCCGCATCAAATTCCAAATGTGGCTTAATTGCCCTTTGGTCCTTTTTATTTTCTATCAATCTATAATTAAACTTTTACCCCTTATTCAATCTAATCCCCCTTTTTTTCTAATTACTCTAAATTAAACCAAATTCACCTAATTAAGACCCAATTAATGTGACAGCCCAAAATTGACCCTAGTCGGAATGTGGTTTCGGGACCACAAAATCGAGGCATAAAAATAATTTAATATTTATTTTATTGCCTATAATATGTGTTAACTCATGTGTGACATTTTTGATGTTTTAATTTAGAGTTATAAATGTGAATTTCACTAGAAAGGACCTAGTAGAAAACTTTGAAAGTATGATGGGGAAATGTGTGATGACTAATTAAAGCATGCATGCAAAACAATGGCCTTGCATGTCAAATATCCCTCTTTTTATAGGAGGTGGCCGGCCATGACAAGGGAGTATGGGCTAAACATGTCATGAAACATGATTTGTTGGTGCATTAGGGAGAAACAATAAACAAATAAGTATGGGTAATAAAGAAAGAAAAAAAAATATGTGTGTGAGTGAAACCCCCCCCCCATTGCCGTGTATTGAGGAAGAGAAAAGAAAAAAAAAATTGTTCATCCATTTTTCATTCTCTCTTGACCGAAAATACTAGAGGGGAAGGGAGGAATTTTGCTTCATGCTTGGTTTGGAAGAGGATTAGGAAGAGGTTTGGCTATACTTGCATCAAGATTAAGGTATGTTTGAGGTTGTGCCATGAGATTCATGCATGTTTTTAGTTGATAGCTTGATGCTCTTATTAGCCCATGGTTCAAATCTTTGTTGTATCATGGGGATGGTATTTGGCCAAGGTGGATTTTGTGTTAATGCCATTGCATGTTAAATATGAAGCTTGCTAATGATACATGTGATGGTGGATTGAGGACTCTTAGATTTTCTTTAAGCATTTTTGAATGATATACTAAGTTCTTTGTGTAATCATGACCAAAATTATGGTGTTGTGATGTATTCGGCCATGGTACATCCATAAGTGTGATTCATGCTCATTGCATGGAGAGTAAGATTTGTGTTTCGAAATCATGTTCATGTTTAGTTACAATCAACTTGAGATTCAGCTCTAGCATATATATATGTATATATGTTTGAGCATGATGTATTGGTATGACGTATATACTATCTCAAGGTATATACTTACTTATGATGATGTTTCGGTTATGAAGGAAATGATAAATGTGTATTGAGTTACAATATGGAATGCATTAGTTAGTAAAATGTATGCTGTTTTTGTGTGGTATTAAGTGTATAATTGGCCTCAACATGGACATGCATATTCGGCCACATGAGGGGAAATTGGTGTGCATGCATTCGGTTAGAGGCAAGCATATTGATGCCTATTCTTGGCTTAGAAAATTCGGCTAAGAGGAATATTAACTAATGTGTTGAGTTCGATTCATGATTTCGTACATATGCGACTTTGATGCCTAATGAGTATATATATTGACTAAGTACCTTGAATTCCTCTTTCGATGCTCAAATGATTAAATCGATTTATTTGTTAAATTAAGCTCAAGAGCAAAGGGAACTAGATCCGACAAAGGGAAGGAAAAAGTGGTCGAATAGCCATTGAAATCGTTCGACGACATCCTAGGTAAGTTCTTGAGTAATAGAGCTTAAATTCTGAATTGATTAGATCATGTTTAAAGCAAATCAAAATCATGCTCTTTGTGTGTGGCTATTCAGCCGAAATTGCAAGTGTGAAAAGTGCCTTGTGTTGAGTTTTGCTAACGAAAATGAAATACGAATGTGGCATGATTTATTGATAATTGTGCTCGGTTATTCGAATGATGTTCTGGCTAAGTCCCGAAGGCTTTGTGCTAAGTGACTATATCCGGACTAGGATCCGAAGGGATTCGTGTGAGTTAATAAATCCGGGCTAAGCCCGAAGGCAATTGTGCAAGTTACTAAACCCGGGTTAAGTCCTGAAGGCATTCGTGCGAGTCACTATAACCGGGCTTCGTCCCGAAGGCATTTGAGCTAGTCGTTATATCCGGTTAAATTCTGAAGGTACGTGATTCGAGAATGAGCGAGCTTGCTGTAAAATTTTCAGTCGAGTAATGGGGTATGTTCGTATGTGCTTGAATTAGTTGATTCCCTTCGAATGATATTCGATCAGTCGAGTAATGAGTTCCGGTATTTGGCTAAGATGATCCTTTATGTATGAATATAGGGGTTGGAATGTGAAATGAGTATGATATTGAGAATTTGTGCATATGAAATTATCCGTTAGCTTTATGAATGCTATGCTTTTGTTGTGCTGGAATTTCTTGCTCAAACTTACTAAGCATAAATTGCTTACTCCGTTTTCTCTATTTCTTTGTTTATAGATTTTGGCTCGTCAGCAATCGGACTCGGGATTTTTGGAAGTCGAAGTCTCCCACACTATCAAAGCCCCCATTTTGGTATAATTTTGGTTGAACTTTGAAATGGCATGTATAGGACTACCCTTTTGTTGAAGGTCATGTACCTTTCGGTTTTGTGTAAACTTGGATAGCCATGCGAAAATGGCTTATATACGTTTTTAGTATAGTACTATAATCGTTTGCATGTTGATCATTATGAGGTATGGAATTGTTTTGAAACGATTAGCCATTGGAATGGTTAATCATGATCACACTTTGTGCTATGTATGCAAAAAGGGCCAATTGAATCATGGAAATCATGAAATAGGTAAAGCCTACCTTAAAGGCAGATGCTGACTGCAGCAGTGATGTGGATGTGAAAATCACTAAAATAGTAGGAATGGTATTAAATAGTGAATAAATTATGTAAATGAACCTTGATGAGTCTACTTTCATATGGAAGAAACGAAACAGTCATAGGAGTTACATGTTAAGAGATATTAAAGTTCTCGTGAAACAGGGCCAGAACGGTTTCTGGATCCCCTGTTCCGACTTTGGAAATTCATTTTAAATTAACCAGAGATAATTAGGAGTCATGCCATATATTTATAGATTCCTCTCTGAGTTTAGTTTCTATAGAAACAAACTGCATCAGTATTAAAGCCCTGTACAAGGAGATATTCAATTCGTAACGCACGAAGGTCAGTGTAGTCAAACCCTGGGATAGGGGAGACTTTAACTAATAAACTGTACTAATTGGCTTGACCAAAAATTCTATAAAAAAATCTGTAGATGGACATTTGAGTCTAGTTTCAGGGAAAAATTACGAAACAAATTTTTGAGCTTTGAAACTCAAGATATGATTTTTAAGGAGGTAGTGATGCAGTGACCAGCTAGTCTGGAAATTTCTAAATGGACTGTGAAAATAGTTAAGTCTGTGTGCACCTTGTGTCCGATTCCGGTAACGGACTCGGGTACGGGGTGTTACAATTAAACACACTACTAGACTGATAATTATTCCTAATATTTATTTACGAACCCGTTTCACTAAGACGGAGGCCAGATAATGTACTTTTTGATGCCATGAATTTTGGGTCATTACAGTTACAAAAGGATGTCAAGTTTGAATGAATGGAGAAGTGCCAATAGAGTTTTGAGAAACTAAAGACCTTGTTGACCGAAGCCCAGTTCTAGTGCAACCAGAACCGGGATAAGAGTTTGTGGTGTATACTAATGCATCCTTGAATGGGTTAGGGTGCGTGCTCATGCAAGAAGGCAAGGTGATAGCCTACACCTCGAGACAGCTAAAACCACACGAGAAAAACTACTCGATGCACGATTTAGAGTTGGCCGCCATTGTATTCGCGTTGAAAATTTGGAGGCACCATTTGTATGGCGAGAGATGCCGAGTATTTACTAACCATAACAGTTTAAAGTATTTGATGACTCAAAAGGAGCTGAATTTATGGCAACGGCGGTAGTTAGAGTTGATAAAGGATTATGAGTTGATTATCGACTACCATCCAGGAAAGGCGAACGTGGTCGCTGATGCATTGAGTAGAAAATAGTTATTTTCTTTGAGAGCAATGAACTCCCAATTGGCCTTGTCAAAGGATGGTTCAGTTCTAGCAGATTTAAAGGCTAGACCAACGTTTCTCCAAGAAATTTATAAAGCATAGAATAAGGACGGTGAATTGCAAGCCAAAAGAACTCAGTGTGAGTCGGCTATTGAATCAGATTTTCAGATTAGTACCGACGGATGCTTGATATTCCAAGACAGTGTTTGTGTACCCAAGGATAATGAGCTTATTTAGAGAATTTTACGAGAGGCACATAGTAGTTGCTTGTCTATCCATCTGGGTAGTGTAAAAATGTATAACGACTTGAAGAAAATATACTGGTGGTCGGGGATGAAAAGAGACATTTCTGAGTTTGATTCTAAGTGTCTAGTTTGTCAACAAGAGAAGGTCGAACACCAAGTACCCTCAAGTTTACTTTAGCTGTGATGGTTCTCGAGTGGAAGTGGGACCGAGTAACCATGGATTTTGTGTCAAGGTTGCCTTTGACACCAAGGAAAAAAGATTCAGTTTGGGTATTTGTTGTTAGACTTACTAAGTTGGCACATTTTATACCATTGCATACTGACTATTCCCTTGAGAAATTGGTCGATCTATATGTTTTTGAGATCGTGAGACTTCATGGAGTGCCCTTGTCAATTATTTCATATAGAGATCCGAGGTTTACCTCACGATTTTGGAAAAAGTTGCAAGAGGCATTAGGAACGAAACTGAATTTTAGCACGAGTTTTCACCCACAAACCAACGGTCAGTCAGAAAGAATGATTCAGATCTTAGAAGACATGTTGCAATGTTGTGTTCTCGAGTTCCAAGGTAGTTGGGAAAAGTATTTACCACTAGTCGAATTTGCCTACAACAATAGTTATTAGTCAAGTCTGAAAATGGCGCCTTATGAGGCTTTGTATGGCCGTAAGTGTCGAACACCCTTGTATTGGATCGAGCTGAGAGAGAATCAGATAGACGGGGTTGACTTAATTAAAGAAACTGAAGAGAAAGTTAAGGTGGTTCGCGACTGTTTGAAAGCCGCTTCAGATAGATAGAAATCCTACGCAGATTTAAAACGGAAAGAGATCGAGTTTCAATTCGGGGATAAAATGTTTTTGAAAGTATCCCTGTGGAAGAAGGTTCTCCGATTCAGAAGGAAAGGCAAATTAAGTCCACGGTTTATTGGACCTTATGAGGTGACTGAGAGAATTGGACCGGTAGCATACTGATTAGCGTTGCCATCAGAATTAGAAAAGGTTCACGACGTATTTCATGTGTCCATGTTACGTCGATATAGATCAGATCCTTTGCATGTTATTTCACAAACTGAGATTGAGATTCAGTCGGATATGACTTATGGCAAAGAGTCGGTTAAGATTTTGGCTCAGGAGATTAAGCAATTGAGGAATAAGAGCATAGCACTTGTTAAAGTATTATGGAATAGACATGGGGTCGAAGAAGCCACATAGGAACCCGAGGAGACCATGAGAGATCAATACCCGAACCTATTCACCGCTAAGATTTTCAGGGATGAAAATCCCTAAGGGGAAGAATTGTAACAACCCGATTTTGGACTTAGTCAGAATAGTGATTTTGAGACTACAAATCCAAATTTATAGAAACTATTTTATTATTTTTAATATTACTTTATGTGTTATAGCATGATTATATAGGTACATGAAAATTTTGGTGAATTAATTTTAGCGATTGTGAGCCTAATTGTGAAAAAGGACTAAATTGCATAAAGTGCAAAAGTCCTATTTTGATAGCTAAGGGTGCTAAATAACTAGAGAATCAAAATTGGGGGTCTTTAAAGGGAAAATAGACCCTTGAGTAAGTGATGGCCAGCCATAGAAGACAAAAGATAGAGAAAGTCAAGGTTAGGTGGAAATTTGGTAATTTATTTTACCAAAATGAAATAAAATAAAATGGAAACAATATCATATTTTTCTCACCCTCTTAACCACCAAAAATACCAAAAAAAAATAGGGGTTCAAAAGCTTGAAAAATTTTGGCCACTTAGTCTCTTTACAAGTAAGTGATCTTGATGGTTTTTCTTGATGATTTTTGTACTTTTAGAACCCTTGAAGTATAAGCTTTCAAATAAGGGGACTATTTTGCAAAATGGTTGAAAGTCTAGGGTTTTACCATGAGGGTGTTCATGTTATTTTTTGAAATTTTATGGAAGAAAATGAATCATGGTTGTGAAATAAACAACTTTTGTGAAGTAGTTTTCATGTAAACCCTAACTAAGAACCATTTTGCATAAGTTGTAAAATAGTTGATAAATGTGTGAAATAATGAGAATTTTGAGCTACTCTTAGTATAAAAAGTATTCGACTAGGCTTGATTAACGAGAAAATGTGATAAAATTTGATTTTTGTGTCTAGGCGTAAAATTGTCATTTTGTGAAAGTCTAAGGGCAAAATGGTCATTTTGCCAAATTATGAATCGTTAAGTACCTAGACAATTAAAATGATTAAATTTGTGAATTTTTATCATTATAGATCAAGAATTATAAAATTCAGGCTTAGACTGGGGAAAAAAAGCTAGTAGACTAAGCCGAACTAGTCCTCTACATTTTGTAATCCGAGGTAAGTTATATGTAAATAATACAACTTCATTGTTATTATATGTGTTTGAATTGATATAGCATAAATTGCTTGTTTGTGGAAATGATCATGTATGATGAATATTGAGATAGTAGAACTCTCATTTGAACCTTAGAAAATAAATTGGATATTCATGCCATGACATTCGGGTTATTTGTGTGCTAGTGTAAGACATGTCTCAGACATGCATCGACCACATCATGAGAGCCAGTGAAGACCGTGTCTGGGACATGGCATCGACATTAATAAGGGAGCTAGTGTAAGACATGTCTGGGACATGTATTGGCCTTGCGATATAAGCCAGTGCAAGACATGTCTGGGACATGCATCGGCTACGAGATGTGTCAGTGTAAGACCATGTTTGGGACATGGCATCGGCACGTATAGAGGTGTTAGTGTAAGATCATGTCTAGGACATGGCATCGGCATGGATATGTGAAAGCTAGTGTAAGACCATGTTTGGGACATGGCATTGGCATCATACCCTATGTTTGAGGCTTAATAAATATCCATAGCATTTCAAATGGTTCAACGATGAGAGTTATAGTTTAAGTTAAGCGAGAAAAGTATAACCATGTTGTGAGTGGTATAGGTACCTATTTGAATGTATGAGACATAAGCTCAATATATGCTATGTGAATTGTATTGGATAGTGATGAGTAAGTTGTGCTTATGCCTACTTTTATACTATAAGCATGATGATGAATGGTAAAATTGTCATTATATTTATTTGCATGCAACTTACTAAGCTTTATGCTTACTCCCTCTCCTTTCCATTTTCTTATAGTGCCACCTAATTAGCTCGAGGACCATTGGATGTTGGAGGCATCTATCACACTATCACCCGCAGCACTTGGTATAGTTAGATCTTTTATTTTGAATATGGCATGTATAAGACCCTGACTTTTGAGTTTTGTGTCATTGTTAATTGGCCAAATGTGTTAGTTTACTTTAGCATTTGATTCATTTTGTATAAGGTCATGGAAAATGACTAATATTGAAAGTTATTATGTGGATGCAAGCTAGTCATTCATGAATGTGAAATTGTTGGCATGGTTGAATATATGTAATGTATATAGGTCTTAACTATGGTTGATGTTAGATTGTGTTTCAGGGTGGCAAAAGCTTGATAGATAGCCTTATATTGTCCACACGGGTGTGTCTAGGCCGTGTGTGACACACTGTTAGCCCCATGGGCATGTTGTTAACCCGTATGTCCCCTACACATAAAATTTGCAAGTCAGAATACATGGTAGTAAACACACGGGCAGAGAACAACCATGTGTCTCAACTGTGTAGAGGACACGACCTCTGGCCACGGGCGTGTCCCTTGGCCGTGTACCCCTTATTGGATGCTGACGTCAGAAACAAAATGTCAAGGTTTTTAGAGACGGGCTAGGACACAGGCATGTCATGGCCGTGTGAGGGATGCGAGTGTGTGTCAGGCCATGTGAAAACCCCTGTAGGTTCGAATTTAGAATTTAATTCACACGAGCATGGAGCATGGGCGTGTCTCTATATGCTTAGGCCGTGTATGTCACACGGGCCATCAGCACGACCATGTTATAATGACCACACGGGCGTGTTGCCTTTCCATACGGGCATATGCCCTGTTTCAAGGGTTATTTTTCTAAACTTAGTTAAAGAACCCGAGTTGGTCCCGAATGGTTTCCAATGGATGCTTGGGGCCTCGTAGGAGCATATTAAGGAGTTTAGACAATGTTCGAAATAAAAGAAAAAGGTTTTTAATTTGACCGAGTCTTAATGACATCGAAATGATTGTATGCATGTGATTAAGTGTGGTAACACCTCGTATCTCGTCCCGATGTAGGGCTCGGGTGTGGGGTGTTATAATGAAGCCGATGAATACTTGGGTTTTTCACTGACGAGAATAGCCCACTAAACACTAAGCAATGTATAACAAAAAACTTAATTTCTATGAAGGATTTCTGCAGTAATACTTTATAGAACAATCTAATAATATTAGAAGTTGGAGGAAGGATAGCAAGAATTTTTAGAACTTGTTCGTGTGATATCCAAATGAAATCTCATTTCTATTTATAAGAATTTTCATGTCTCTTCATAGAGGCATCTCTCAATAGGTGTCCTTTCGAATAATAACATATTTAAAAATATATTTAATTATTAATATAATATTATAACTATTATAGTAATATTGTTTGAATAGTTATAATTCTTTTTAAAAAAAATGAAGTGATATAACTTTTGACTAATGACCAAAAAATTTTAACTTTTGATTAGTTACATAAATTCATTTATAGTTATTAGAACACTATAAATATTTAAAATTGTTTCAACAAAATATACTCCATACCATCGCAATCAATTATACCAAATGACGTTAACTTGGGGAAGCATAGAAAATGTTCAGAGTTGATGCTCGGTAATATTCCTTCATTGTCTTCCAATTCTCTTACTATTTCTTCAATTCATGACAATGATCTATCGTAACATATTCCAAAAGCATCAAACTATGATCAGTAGAAACTGAGAAGAGTGGTTTCAGACTTGGAAACTTGTCTAAACTTCACCAAATATTGAAGGCAGACGTGTTGTATTTGCAGACCTCATATGAAACTCAAATTAGACAAATTACATAGATCTAATTGTCTTAATCTTGAGAGCTATAATGCATCAGTTTCTTCTACCTTTCTTATCCGAAATACCTTTTTCAGATTCCTACAGCTTTTAATTCCTAATTTTTTCAGATTTAGCAAGATATATGAAGCCGGTACCTTCCGTTGAGTGTTATCTATTAAATGTTTGCTTTAAGGAATGTTAGTTCATTGTTTTGAAATTTAATAAAATTTTTGGTAGTCAAAGCATATCCCTATTTTAAAGGGAATTGTTAATTAGTTTTGCTACTGTTTAGGAAGTAGTTATTATCTAAATTTAGCTTGTATTTCAGCTATCTAAAGAGCTAAATATTGAATAGAGTTGTGTACTTATTCCTGCAATCTTTTCTCTCTAGAAAAATTAAAACTTTCTTATCTCTAGTAATTCTATTCTCCCTCGTCTTCTTTGTTTAAACCCTCAATTGGTATTCGAGCCCTTTTTTTTTCCGTGAGTGTAATGGAGATTAAAACCAATTTTTCTCAAATATCCCCTCCTATATTTGATGATGAGAATTATCAACTTTGGGTAGTGTGAATAGAGACTTACCTTGAAGCTTTGGATCTTTGGGAGGTTGTGGAAGAGGATTATGAAGTTCCTCCGCTGCCAGCTAATCCTTCCATGTCCCAACTCAAAACTCACAAGGAAAAGAAAACCCAAAAGGCCAAGGCGAAAGCAGCTCTGTTCGCTACTGTTTCAACAACAATTTTTACCAAAATTATGTCTCTCTGATCAGCAAAAGAAGTGTGGGACTATCTCAAAGAAGAATACAAAGGAGATGGAAGGATACGAGGCATGCAGGTGCTGAATTTAATAAGAGAATTTGAGTTGCAGAGGATGAAAGAATCGGAAACAATTAAGAATATTCAAATAGATTGTTTGAAATTGTCAACAAGATAAGGTTACTCGGCACTAAATTTTTAGAGTCTAGAATTGTTGAAAAGATTCTTCTAACAGTGCCTGAAAGATATGAAGCTTCAATAACCACCTTAGAAAACACAAAAAATTTGTCTAAAAATAGTTTGGCAGAATTGATAAATGCATTGCAAGCTCAAGAGTAGCGAAGCTTCATGAGGCAAGAGCAAGTCGTTGAAGGAGCTTTGCCAGCCAAGCCCCATGAAGTTGGAAATCATAAGAAGAAGACTAACAGAAAAGCACAGGTGACATCTGTAGCAAATTCTGAAAACTATCACACTCGAGGTAAGGGTAGAAATCCAAAGAAAAACTATCCACCTTGTTACCACTATGGTAAAATAGGTCATCCGCCATTCAAATGTTGGAAGAGCCCAGATGCAAAATGTAGTAAATGCAATCAACTTGCACATGAAGCTGTGATCTGCAAAAGCAACTTGCAAAAGCTTGAAGAAGTCCATATAACTGATCAAGACAAGGAAGATCGGATGTTTGTAGCAGCATGTTTATCAACTAAAAGTTCTTCAGAAAGCTGGTTAATTGATAGCAGTTGTACAACCACATGACTCTGGATAAAACTCTCTTCAAAGATCTGAAGTCTTATAAAGTCACAAAGGTCAGAATAGGGAATGGTGATTATATCTCTACAAAAGGATCAGGAATGATGGCAATTACAACAAGTTCAGGTTCAAAAACAATCTCAGATGTTCTTTATGTACCTGAAATTGATCAAAATTTATTAAGTGTTGGTCAGTTGTTAGGAAAGAGGTTTAAAGTAACCTTTGAAGATTCCTATTGCCTCATTTATGATGCTACTGGAAAAGAGACTTTGCGAGCTAAAATGAGAAACAAAAGTTTCTCATATGATCCAACGAATAAGGAGCAAATAGCCTTCTTCAACAAAGCTTACACCACAAAAATTTGGCACAAAAGGCCTGGCCATTGTCATCTTCAAAGAATGCTGAAAATGAAGAAAACCGACATGATAAGAGGAATGCCAGAGCTTGACATTTATCTTCTAAATTGTGTTGTCTGTCACTTTGGTAAACAAAACAGACAGCCATTTCCAAATTCAACTTAGAGAGTTACTCAAAAATTGCATCTAATTCACACAGATGTAGCCGGACCTCAAAGAACGCCATCGTTACAAGGTAGCATTTATTATATCATTTTCGTTGATAATTTACAAGAATGTGCTGGATTTTTTTCTTGAAATTCAAGTCAAAAGTGGCTGGGCTATTTTGGAAGTTCAAGAAAATGGTAGAAAATCAAAGTGGCTGCAAAATTCAAGTGTTGACATCCGACAATGGAAAGGAGTATACTTCGACAAAATTTGGTTTATTTTGTGAAGAAGCTGGCATTGAACATCAGTTTACTGTTCCATACACTTCAGAACAAAATGGGGTTAGTGAGAGAAGAAACAGATCAATAATGAAGATGGCTAGATGTATGTTGCATGAAAAGGAGTTGCCTAAAACATTTCTTGCAAAATTGTCTTCCAACCAAGGCTTTGAAAGACAAGACTCCATTTGAAGCTTGGTATAGATATAAACCTTCACTTAGCTTTCTTAAAGTATTTAGTTGCGTATGTTTTACTCATATTCCACAGGTTAAGCGTGACAAACTCGATAAGAAAGCAATTACAAGTACTTTCGTGGGATATAGTTCAGTTTCCAAAGCTTATAATGTGTACCATCCTCAAATAGGAAAAATGACAATCAGTAGAGATGTGCAATTCAAAGAGGATGAGTAGTGGAACTGGATGATTCCGCAAAAAAAAAAAAGACATGTCGCAAGAACCAAAAGGTGATTTTTTTTTTGAAACAACAAATGAATGGCTAAATGAGTTAGAAGATGATACTTCAGTTAGAGGTGCAAGGCTACTTTCAGATATCTATCAAAGATGTAATGTAGTGATATGCGAACCTGCTAACCATGAAGAAGCATTAAAATATCCAAAATGGAAGAAAGCAATGGAGGAGGAGATGTCAATGATAAACAAGGATAAGACGTAAAAGTTGGTTGAAAAGCCTGAAGGAATAAAATTCATTGGAGTCAAATGGGTGTTCAGAACAAAGCTTAATGTAGACAGTTCCATCAACAAATACAAGGCTAGACTTGTTGTTAAAGGGTATGCTCAAATTTATGGTGTTGATTATTCTGACACTTTTGCTCCTGTTGCAAGATTAGATACAATCAGATTGTTGCTCACAATATTGACACAAAAAGGCTGGAAACTGTTTTAGTTAGATGTCGAATCAACTTTTTTAAATGGTGAATTGCAAGAGGAGATATATGTCGAGAAACCTCAGGGATTTGTGAAGCAAAGCGAAGAAAGAAAAGTCTACCTGCTCAAAAAGGCTCTCTATGGCCTAAAGCAAGCACCAAGAGCTTGGTACAGCAAGATAGATGCCTATTTGTTAAGCCTTGGATTTGTTAAAAGTCTTTCAAAATCCACTCTTTATGTGAAACATAAAAATAATGATACTCTCATTGTGTTACTCTATGTTGATGATCTCTTGGTGAAAGGAAATAATACAAAGCTAGTTGAAGAATTTAAACAAGAAATGATGCAAGTTTTTGAAATGACAGATCTTAGTCTTATGACTTTTTTTCTGGGAATAGAGATCAAGCAAAGCAAGAACAAGGTGCTAATCTGCCAGCAGAAATATGCAAAGGAGATATTAAAGAAAATTCAGATGGATGAATGTAAAGCGACGAGTGCACCCATGAATCAAAAGGAGAAGCTGAGTAAAGAAGATGGAATTGATAAAGTTGATAAGGGTTATTATAGAAGCTTGATTGGGTGTTTAATATACCTTACTGCAACTAGGCCCGATATCATGTTTGTTGTAAGTCTTTTATCTCGATTTATGCACTGTGCTAGTGAAATGCATTTAAGAGCGGCAAAAAGAATATTAAGGTACATTAAAGGTACTATTGATTATGGTGTCAAGTTTGAGATATGCCAAAACTTAAGGCTGTACGGTTTTTCAGATAGTGACTGGGCTAGGTCTATTGATGATATGAAAAGTACGTCAAGATATTGTTTCAGCTTAGGCTCGGGAATCTTCTCATGGTCCTCTAAGAAGCAGGAGATTGTAGCACAATCCACTATAGAAGTAGAGTTCATAGCAGCAACTATAGCAACAAATCAAACCTTATGGCTGAAAAAGATGATTCGTGATTTACATATGGAGCAGGAAAATAGCACTGAGATTTTTGTTGACAATCAGGCAGCTATTGCAATCTCAAACAACCCAGTGTTTCATAAGAAGACTAAACATTTCAACATTAAGCTCTACTTCTTGAGGGAAGTACAACAACAAGGAGAAGTCACTTTAGTTTACTGCAAGTCTGAAGAACAAGTTGCAGATTTATTTACAAAACCACTTCCAGTCAACAAGTTTGAGATTCTAAGGCAAAGAATTGGAGGTTGCAATTCCTTAAGCAAAAAAGGAGTGTTAAATGTTTGCTTTAAGGAACGTTAGTTCATTGTTTTGAAATTCAATAAAATTTTTGGTAGTCAAAGCATATCCCTATTCTGAAGGGAATTGTTAATTAGTTTTGCTAATGTTTAGTAAGTAGTTACTATCTAAATTTAGCTTGTATTTCAGTTATTTAAAGAGCTGAATATTGAATAAATTTGTGTACTTATTCCTACAATCTTTTCTCTCTAGAAAAATTAAAACTTTCTTATCTCTAGTAATTCTATTCTCCCTTATCTTCTTTGTTTAAACTCTCACTATCAGTCAAGCATTCTACGTATTCATCTATGATTTCGAGCACATCAAGTGACTCTATCGTCCAAAGTAACTCTGAAACAACATTTAAAGCAAAGACCTTCTTATATGTACGTTTTAGTGAACCAGTAATAATTGATCACTGCGTTTATGGCTATTTTGTATCTTTCCAATTACTGTGTTCTTTTTGGGGACCCATTACTCTCACCAATTGTTTCTTCTATCATTGGAATGTTTGAAGCATTTAGGTACAACAACTCCTATAGTTGGTAGAAACTTCAAATCAAGTTGGAGGGAAATCTCAACAAAACCTTACAATTACTTAGATCCAACACCTTTAGCTTTTTTAAGTTTCCCAAGTTATCTGAAAGTTCCTGGATTGTTGAATCTTACAAATTGAGAATCTCAAGTGTTGTCAGGTTTCCTAGTGGTGCCAAGTCTTCAACCCGCTTAAATTTTTTTACTTGCAGAGCTTAGAGTTTCTTTAAAGATGTAAGAGCATTCAAGGAAAGGGGTGTCTTAAAAACTCCTGTTTGTCCATCAAGGCTTAAAACTTTCAATTCTTTCATACCTTGGAAACATGCAACTGATGTACCAACATAATTTCAAGCTTCGGACATCCCAACCCTCTACGAAATTCTTTCTCTTCCTTACCGAATAATGCAATTGCCGTGCAAGGATTTTGGCTTTCATTCAATAATTCAAAACTAGGTTTAAGGAAAAAGCCACTTTCTCAATGTAATTAGAACCACGTCACGAAGCATAACATATAACTTAATTTTCCTATTAAAAATAAACATAAGCAATGAGAAAGAATTGTATAAAAGTGTGATTTCATATCATCCTATCCCTTTTAAATAGGAGAATAACAAATTAGATTTTTTCTCCTGAATTTTAGCATTTTTAGTTGGATTTAAATTTTTTCAAGAGAAAAAAGCTAAAAACCAATAGGAAAAATCTAATTTGTCATTCTCTTATTGGAAAGGAATAGAGAATACGTGGAATTACAATTTCATACAATCCATAAGTAATATGATTAAAAACTTTTAAATAAAAGCATAAACTTATGATGTATTTTATCATATTCATCATAATATAAATTCTCTGAAAACAAAAAAAAATTCAAATAATTTTGTCTTAACAATTCAACAGAAGGATGAGACTTTATATTTTACACCTATTTAACTTTAATTCTAAGATGAACAATATATTAATATTGTATTTATTATTAAAACTTTTATATTGTTTACTAATTTAAAATGTATTTTAAATGAAAAATAGATAAAAAATTATTATTTTGTTAATAAAGAATATTCCTCAAGCTCAACCAAGGAAAAGTAGAAGTTATTATCACTATTATTAACCTGGATTTGGTTGAGTAGCAAACTACGTAATCATTAATGAAAAAGAAATAACCAATGGAAAAAATTGTTGGACCACCATATAAGGGTGGCCATTGTCCTAGATTTTAGTGAACATGCCTTTTTCCATATTCATCTTCGTAGCCACTTTCTAATACCAAACAAGAATCTTTTAGGTGTTTGATGGCATCCAAGACTATAACCTCAAGCCCCCAAGCATGTCGAACCAGATCTTCCTTATCAATTGAGTGATTTTCTGGATATAAAGCACACAGTAAGGAGCACCTTTTGGTCGTTTCCTTCTTCAAGTAATAATAACTAACCTTAAGACACATGTACGCATTTTTCTCTTCCTCTTCGTCTTCTTCAATGTTCCCAATATCTACTATTCTACGACTTTCCCACCCCGTAATAGTTTCTGTACCTTTTAAAGCCTTTGCTAGTGTTAGAATAGCCACGGGTAGGCCTTTGCATTCTTTAGCAACTTTCATAGTCACCTCAAAACATTGGGACGAGCTTTATCCAGGACTGCGTTCATTTTGAACAAAGTGCATGCTTCATCTTTATCTAAAAGATTCAGTGGAACTGCATCTTGACATTTCATAGATTCGCACACTATCCTTCGATGTGTTGTCAAAATGATTTTAATACCGTTGCGATTTGCACCGAATGGAATTCCTATCTTCTCCAAGTTCAGCTTCTTCCAAATATCATCGAGGATAACGAGGACCTTGCCTTCACTTTGCCCTTCTATAGTAGTTTTCTCAGACTTTAAATGTATGAAATCTTTTTGCGAAATGATCAGCTATGCAACAGCTCGCACAAATGACAAACAGTCCAAATACGAATCACTTGACGGACAATCATTTGACGAGCTGTCTCGCGGACTGTCATTATGTGGACCATCATGTGCATAGTCATGACGCGGACAGTCCATACGTAACAAGCCTTATGGACTGCCCAAGTGGGATCAAACTTGCGGCCACATGAACTGTGAACTGCATGGCTGGTTGAAGAAATACGGAATGTACCTGTGGACTGTATCCGCGGATTGAATAAAAATGTTATGGTGCATGACGAGTGCATGTTTGTTTTTAATGTGTTTTAGGTAAAATCAATGTTAATTGATAGTTTTTTTGATATGTTTAGACGATGAATGACGTGTTTAATTGATTTATTTTACCTAAAAAAAATTTTTTTAAACTTCAAGATTTTATTTGTTGAATTTGTTGAATTCTCTTATGGAGTAACTCATATTATAAAGTTTGTAAATAATGAAATAGAAAATAGATCTGACATACACCTAATTCTCTGTTTTGCTTTCTTTCTTTGTTAAAAAACTCCAACAAATCTGCTATTTTACACAGAATATTTTCAATGTTTGGAGTTTGGTAAGCAACAATTATTATAACTTTATGGAAAAGTTGTAATTCTTTGGCTTTTTTGCTAACCTTTGTTACTAAGGTGGTTTTACCCACCCCTTCCATCCCCCATACTCCAACCATGTTGACTTTGTCATCATTCAACGCCTTCATGATTTTGTTGAAAGCAGTGTAGAGCCCAATTTTAGCATGGCCTCAAAAACAAAATCAAATAAAAAAACAAAGTCTAAAATAATTAAACTAGTCCAAAATTGCAGCCTAAATTAAATACCCAAACTAAAGACCTAGGCCCAAAACCCTAGCCCACCTAGCACTAACCCACAACCAGCAAAAACAGAAAACCCTAGGTGCGCCGCACCTAGGTTGGTTGACCACGTCTCCCTCGCGCACCGGACGCCACTCCTCCTCGTCGTGCGCCGCTCCACCACGCCACGTTAGTGGCATGCCCACCCACGTACCTGCAAGCAAACGGAAAAAGAGGGACAGCACAGCAAAGAAGTTTTCATTTTTGTTCCTTTCAACTATAAAAAGCCCGAACAATGATTGTATTGGGGACGTTTTTTTTCGAATATACAAATATACCCAGAGAAATTCAATACAAAAACCCTAAAGGTGATCTTTTTTATTTTAGTTACTGTTATTAGTGCATATATAATAATAAAAAGAGAGGGGAGAAGCTTAACCATTGCTTCGAATTTTGCCACCAAGAGTGGCCAAGGTCGTCACCTCCGATGAAAGGTGACCTCTTTTTTTTTAAAAAAAAAAACCTAGATCGAAGGGTTCTTTTGTGCTTTTATCTCTTTTTCTTTTTGATTTTTGGCTAAAACACCCCAAATCTAGGCTTTATTCGAAAAAATGGGTCAAAAGAGGGGGTTTTCCTTTTTTTTCGACCACCGTGGTCGGCGGCGCCGTCACCGGTGATCGACGACCGCCACGGTGGTCCCGCACCGGAGCCATGGTCGGGCTTAGAGGGGAGGGAGAGAGTTGAGAGGGTCTTTAAGTTTTTTTTTTTTTTTGAAAAAGGAAGTGAAATGATTTTTTTTTAGGAAAATTTGACTTATATAGGGGATCCAAAACGACGTCGTTTTGACCTATTTTTCCAGGCCCCAAAAGGGCGTCGTTTTGAGCCTTACCTGTCCGACCGACCTAACCCTTTAGGCAATCCGTGCGTTTTTTAAGCGATGGTCTACTTGCCAGTTTGGTCCCTCCGCTTTTTTATGATTTTTCAATTAAAGTTATTTGTATTTCTAAATTTGCCCCACAGATTTGCTGCAATTTCAAATTGGTCCCCCCTGACAAAGGCACGTTTAGGGGAAAGGGGTATTTGTTTTCTTTGTCCCTCCTTTTTTACGCGCATTTTAATTCAGTCCTTCCCCTCTCTTTTATTTTAATTTGGCCCCAAAACTTCCATTTTCAATTCAATGTGGTCCCTTTTCGATTATTTTTGCCATTTTACTATACAATTAATTAATTTGAGTCATATATTTATTATTATTATGTTTATTATTATTTTGAGTATTATTATTTCTATTATTGCTATTACTATTGTTTTTATTTGTATTATTACTATCATTATTATTATTATTATTATTATTATTATTATTATTATTATTATTATTATTATTATTATTATTATTATATTTGTTATATTTGTTATTATTTTTTGATACTATTATTATTATTATCATACTATTAAATTAATTAGCTAAATACTTAGTATTTATTCGTTTGTTTATTTACTTATCATTTTATATATAAATTCTTTTTATTTTCATTTTTTACAAACTTCTATTTTATTTGTTTATTTCAAGTTTTTACATAATATTTATTTCCAACACTTATACATATTATTTATTTTAAATGTATTTATTGTTTATTTTGAACTTTTCTTCATGCGATTTATTTTATTTTTTATGTATATACATTACTTATTTTAGATTTTATCATATATTATATTTTTCCTTTTCCAAAAAAATCATTTTGTATATTATTGATTTTCGATTCTTTTCTCACATTATTATTTTGAACTCATCTATTATCATTTTCAAATTGTCTTTACACTCTATTTCAATTTGCTTTGTTTTTTAAAATTTGTTAGATATGTCTTTCAAGTCATTTGTCTTTGATTATCATGTTAGTTTGTAAATAATGTATATTAGGAGACCATTACGAATTGTTTTATTAGTGCATTCGACCTTGTTTACATGGCAATTGCATTCGCATATCATGGTTTCAAAGTAAAAATTACACCACTTTAAAGCAAAGCACTTGATATTATTGTTCAAAAGTTTTCGAAAATAAGGCAATATTTCGTGTTTGGAAATTTGGGAAATCATGCCCTAACGTGCTGGGTTTCGATTTACCATTTGACCAAATAATCGAATATCCTTTTGAAATTTTAATGCATGAATTTTGGAAATCATGAGATGATCTTGGTTTCGAGGGTTTGAATTGTTGTATCCTAACGTACTAGATGTGATATTTTATTCCTTCGGAACAAAAGAATCTTAGCATCCAATTCGAGTATTTTCACACATTTTTAAATGGGATTGTATTTTTAAAATCATTTCAAATTTTCGACATTAGGACATTAATTAATCGATTAGGTACCAATTTTGGGCGTTGCGAGGGTGCTAATCCTTCCTCGTACGTAACCGACTCCCGAACCCGTTTTCTTGACTTTCATAGGCCAAAGTCAATATTTTAATAAATCAAAACATTTTATTAGGTGATCTAATCACACCTAAGCTAAAAAGATTGGTGGCGACTCCATATTTTGTTTTAAAGTCGATCCCCATTTTTCAAAATAAAAAAATGGTTTCGACAGCTTGGCGACTCCGCTGGGGACCAATAAGAGAGTCAAGCCGTAAAATTAATTATTTTCTGTCCTTTTGTCAAAAATTGAAAATCTGATTTGAAAATTATTATTCTTTTGTTGCATTTGTTTGTGATCCCTATGTTTGCTAGGATACTCTTGCATTACATTGCATGAAAGTTGTGGTTATACCTTTTAAGTGGGAGTGAGAAACTATGCCTTCGTGAGGTTTTCACCTCTGCATGGGCTAGTGGACTGCTTCCGGGATACATCTGTACCTATGTCTTCGTGAGAATTTCACCTTCGCATGGCCATAGGGAAATGTATTCCTCTAAACTGAACTCGATCCACATGAACTATAATGGGTGAGGGTTGAAGAATCTGCTGGTTCAGGTACCCTTTCTTAGAACCGAGCCACATATAATGAACCCTAAGAGCCCACCTTAGGTAGAGCTATGCTGAACCTTAGTGGTTACCCAGATTGGTGTTTGACTATTTTCTATTTGCTTTAATTTTTATTATTCGATACTGACTTGTTGTGTTTTGTTGTGGCTATGATTGCATGTCATTTATATTAAAGAGGTGTCGTTTCCTATTCAGTTACTAAATTAGAAAGCTTGTCATGGAGAACGAATTTCGTAGTAAAGTAGAGGATAATGCGATTGTCCGTATATGGTCAGAGAAGATGCAACTTGAGAAAGGGGATAGCCTAGCTGAGGGATATACATCAGAGTTGTGGGACTTCACCCGTATCAGTGTGACACAAAATGAGTTCCGGGAATTTAGGGATATATGGGCCCATTGGGATGATGAGACTAAGCAGTTGTTCTATCAAAATTATGGCGACTTACCCTACCTGCTCGACATCAAGGTGGACAAGCACTTGTTTCAGGCTATGGCTCAGTTTTGGAACTCTGCATATAGTTGTTTCACTTTTGAGAAGGTGGACTTGGTGCCTACTGTGGAGGAGTATACAGCTTTGCTTCGTTGTCCAAAGGTTCAAGTCAACAAAACTTATTCTAAGGCCGCTAATGTCCTAACTTTTGTAAAGAAATTAATGAGTATTATCAGGATGACTGAACAGTGGATTACAGCCCAAATTCAGTAAAAAGGTGATGGTAAATGCATTCCTTGGGTGAGTTTGAGGGACCTGATTGTAGTACATACAGATATAAAGAAGAAGGTTGACGTCTTCGCCTTGAGTATTTATGGTTTGGTAATATTCTCCAAAGTTTTATGACTTATAGATAAAGTAGTTGTCGACTTATTTGATCGACTTGACAAACGGGTCACACAGGTACCTGTAATTCTAGCCGAGACGTTCAGATCTTTGAGTGCATGTCGAATGGTAGTTGAAGGTAGATTCATCGGATGCGTGCAATTATTGTTGGCTTGGTTCCATGGTCATTTTTGAAAGATCGATAAAGTTTCTTATCGAGTCTTCGTTGAAGATTATTCCCCATTAAAGGAAATAGTAGCTATGCCAATGAGGGACGACGTATCAGAAGAAAGGTGGATGGTAATTTTTCAAAATCTCCAAGAGGAAAATGTTGAGTGGAGAGCCCCTTGGATGGTTCCTTATGAGATCCTCTATCGATATGAGAGTTTTGACTGGGTACCTCTGCCTAGAATTTGGGGAGCCGTTGGATATGCCCCTTTGCTCATTTTAAGACAATACAGATCAAGGTAGTTTATACCGATGACACATGGGCTAGCTCAGTGTGAGTTCTCGTATGGGGGAAAATTATAAGAAGAAGGTTTGAGAGGTTTCTGATGCTTGGAAATAGACACGCCGGATGAAGAGACTGGCTGTAGGTTCAATGACGACCCTTGAATATAAAGGGTGGTTAAATAAAGGATCAATGATAATATCCTTGGGCTGAGTTTAGAAGGCATTCAATCGATGGAAGAATACTTGCAAGTAATCCCCTCCGAGCTAGAAATCATAAAACAGGACTTCAAAAAGAAAAACTTGGAGTTAGGAAAAAAGATAGAACAATTAGAGGAGGAAAAGATGCATTTAAGGTTAGATACAGATGTTCATAAACTCGAGGCCGAGAAGTTGAGAAAAGGGAAAAGAAAGGATGAAGAAGACTTGGACAGTTTGAAAACTGATTACAAGAAGCTGCGTATGTCAATGAGAACTGTCGGATTAGGAAAGACGTCAGAGAAGTGGCGACAAGAAATTCAAGAAGTAAAGGCTAGAGCTGATCAATGGGAGAAAAGGTTCCATGATGCCCAAGCACGCGAAAACACCTTAAAAAAAGATCTGGGTTGAGAGCGAAGATGAGAAGGAGATGTTAGTAGCATGGGCAGCAGAGTTAGAAAAGGCACTACATCAGTGTCGTGGTCATAACTCTGACATCAAATTAAGGGCCAGCCTAAGTAGGATCGAGGATTTGAAAGGAAAAATAGAAGAACTCGAGACTGTGCTACAGAACTGTAAACTTCGAATTGAATTTCTTGAGTCGAATAATGAGCAGTGGAAGGAACAACTCTATCGGTTGCAAGACCAGGTCAGGGATAGAGATTATGTCATGGGCGAAGCCGTATCTCAGATACGTTAAGTAGTTGATCATTTACAGACCATAGCGGTTTAGGCTGGCGTGCTAAGTGTGAACTATGAGTTAGAGTCAGACCGGAATCGTGGGCTGGCTTGGCTTCTTAAGAGGGTTAAATTTTGAGCATCAAAGCAAAGCCGTATATATGATCTATTTTGTGTAAAAGATTTTGTTTTCTAATAAAGTTATTCTAAATGGAATTGGATCAGAATCGATACCTTTTTAGTTTTACATTCATCTCATGCATTTGCATTTCATCGCATCATGTGCATCAAATTTCACAAAAGAACCCTAATTAATTAGAAATCGTATTATAGTTACCCTGGAACATCACTATTACACACGAAGAAAAACTAAAGCTATGGATCAAAGGTTAGAAAAACTGGAACAAATGCAGAAGGAAATGCAGGATCAACTGCAAGTACAGATGCAAGAGCAACTGGCCAAGACTCAGTAGGATATGAAAGATTAAATGTTTTAATCACAAAGAACATGATGAATCAGTTAACCCAGTTGCTACTTGGAAGGCTAGAAAAAGGGAAAAGCCCCATGATCAATACTAGGGACGACAGTGAGGACCTTACTTACCCTTCAGATTTCACTTTAATGAATACCCGAGCACCACCACAAATGGTGTCTGTCAGTATCAGGCTCTAATGTCAGACTGATGCTTCGACACCAATAAATTTCCCAACGGGCTTGAGTTCTAACCCCGAAGATAATCGGGAAATTCCTGTAGTCCCTGACCTTGATGATGTAGCGGAAGCGGGAAGGGCAAGAGCGAAATTTTCAAAGAAACTGAAAGAGTGATACAAATGGCTAGAAGAGAAATTCAAGGCATTGGAAAGCACTGATTATCATTGTGGAGTGGATGCTAAGGAGTTAAGTTTGGTCCCAAATCTAGTGCTCCCTCCGAAGTTCAAAATCCCAGAATTTGAAAAATAAATGGAACTAGCTGCCTTGAGGCTCACATTATGATGTTTTATTGGAGGATGACTGGTCAAGTCAATAATGATCAGTTATTAATTCACTCTTTCCAGGACAGCTTGACTGGGGCAGCAGCCAAATGGTACAATCAGCTAAATCGCACCCAGGTCAAATCGTGAAAGAATTTAGTACAGCCATTCATGAAGCATTATGGCCATGTGAGGGATATAGCGCCTGATAGGATCACGTTACAAAATATGGAGAAAAAGTCAAGTGAAAGTTTCAGGAAATATGTTCAGAGGTGGAGGGAAGTCGCTACACAAGTCCAACCGCCACTGTTGGAAAAAGAAACAACTATGCTTTTCATTAATACCTTGAAGGCACCTTTTATTAATCACATGCTGAGAAGCGCAACTAAAAGCTTCAAGGACATAGTGATGTCTGGTGAAATGATAGAGAATGTGATAAGGTGCGGAAAGATAGAAGTTGGGAAATGCACCAGGAGGTCGGCCCCGAAGAAGAGAGAAAATGAGGTCAGTAATGTGAACATGGTTTATGCAAAACCAATCACGATAAACCAACCAATAATGGTGGCTGTGGGCCAATAAGCCTTGCCAAGAAAGGAGCCCAATACAAAGTAAAACACGAAAAAACCCCAGTACATCTGCATTCCAATAACGTATCAAGAGCTGTACAAAAATCTATTTGATACACACATTGTGTCCCCTTTCTACTTAAAACTGATGCAACCACCATATCCCAAGTGGTATGATGCAAGTGCTCAATGTGAATACCATGTGGGAACCATAGGACACTTGATAAAAATTGCACCTCTTTCAAAAGGTTAGTCGAAAGGCTCATCAAAATGGGTGTTGTGAAATTTGATGATGCACTTGGTGTAGGAAATCCATTACCTAATTATATTGATAATAGAGTAAATGCAATAGTTGAGAATGCGGGGAAAAAAAATGAAGTTGAATGTTGCGAAATTGAAGACTCCGTTGAGAGAGGTTTGGGAAAAATGATGGAAAGAGGGTTAATCACACAGGATTTGGGGAGAAAATTTCGAGATGCAAGGAATTACTGCAAGTTCCACTGGGAAGAAAACCATGTGATTCAGAGATGCAGAGAATTAGGGCCCTGGTCCAGGGTCTAATGGACAACAAAGAGCTAGAGTTTTTTTAATTTACCGAAAGAGAATATGTATGCACCTCGGAGGGGGGTCGATAGAGAAGGTCTCTGAGGTCAATCACTCAGTGGTGATCATCTCGCGACCAAGAATCAATAACGCCGGAGCAAAAATAGCACCAAGAGTTGTAATTCAGAAACCCGTGGCTTTTTCTTATAAGGATAACAAAAGGGTACCCTGGAATTATAACTGCAATGTGACAGTCCCAGAAGAGGAAAGTCTAGACATCACGTCAAACACAATAGCCGAACCTGTAAAAAGGAAATCTTTAATGATCGAACAAGGGGAGAAAGTTCAGAACCACTGATTAATAAACCAGTAATGGAGAATGAAGCCAAAGAGTTTTTGAAATTCCTAAACACAGCGGGTATAGTGTTGTGGAACAATTACACAAGCAACTGGCGCGCATATCGGTACTAGCTTTGCTCTTAAACTCGGAGGTACACTGTAATGCACTGATGCAGGTGTTGAATGAAACTTATGTCACTGATGACATCTCAGTAAACAAGCTAGACCGCCTTATCAGCAACATAAGCACTGATAACTTTATCTCTTTCAGTGATGATGAGATGCCGGCAGGGGGCATGGGATCCACCAAGGCTCTACCCATCACCACCCATTGCAAAAGGTATACATTTCCGGGGGTACTAATTGACAATGGATCGGTACTGAATGTCCTGCCCCTGTCACATTAAATAGGTTGCCTATAGACAGTTCTCATATAAAGACATGCCAGAACATAGTGAGGCATTCGACGGCACTGAAAGGAAAGTAATGGGAAGGATTGAGGTACCTCTTTTGATCGGACCAAGCACGTACGAAGTGGACTTTCTAGTGTTGATATCAGGCCTTCTTATAATTATTTATTGGGGAGGCCTTGGATTCATTCAGCAGGGGCAGTACCATCATCACCACACCAGAAGCTAAAATTGGTGACAGAGGACTGGTTGGTAATGATAACGCGGAAGAGGACATTATTGGATCCGTTACCAGTGATGCGTCATACGTAGAAAATGATAATGAAGCAATAGAATGTTCTTTCTGGTCTTTGGAATTTGTGAATGCAACCTTCATCATCGAGGGAAGCAAGATCCCAATGCCCAAAATATCTGAGGCTACAAGGATAAGCCTATAACTAACTGTAGGAAAAGGAGCATTGCTAGGAAGAGAACTCGGGAAATACCTCCATAGACGGGTCAAAGTGCCCATCTTGGCTGACAAGCGGGATCATTTTGGCTTGGGGCATAAGCCAGATGCCAAACAAAGGAAGGAAGATCTGGAAAGAAGGTAAGAGAGATGAAGAGCACGATTGAGTAGGGCAAAGGTCAAGTGGGAATCAATGACTTTTTCCCATATATCCAATACATTCGTGTTAGGAGGAATTATCCATCCTGAACTGAAGATGACAGGAGAAGGAACAGCCAAAGATTTGATGGGAAATCTAAACATCAATGCCATATTTGAAGAGGGAGCGATGGAAGAAGACTTAGCAAGCATTCGCCCTTATGAGCTTGGAAGTGTTCTGAAGAACTGGACCGTGGAAGAAATTCCTGTAGTTTTTAAAGGTAATACAGAGTAATGTTCAAAACACACTTGTTGTTTTAAAGCCTAGAAGCAATAAGAATCTTTTGTTAAATAGGCTCATGTTCAAAATGTCTTTGTTTAAAAAAAATACAATTTTATGTCTTATTCTGAGCAAATATTCTTTATCTTGAGCAAATATTCTTTTCTTGCATTTTATTCATAATCATGCCATACAAATAAGCTATTCTTAGATTCATTTGTTTTTTGGATATCCTTTCGAGCCTACAATAGGTCTCTAGATATCAATGGCACGAGTGACGTTGTTACGAACCCAGAATTCCCTTTTGAGCAAGACTTGTGTTTAGAGGGATCTTAGGATTTTGAAGATCATGGAGACTGTAACTTATCTCCAGATTTATTAAGGATGGTAGAGCTGGAAGAGAAACAGATCCTACCTTACAAAGAGATGATAGAGAATGTAACCTTGAGGAAGGGAAAGAGGTGAACATTGGAACTTGTATAACCGAGGAAACAAGATGGGACCTCATTGAATTATTGCAAGAGTTCCAAGATGTCTTCGCGTGGTTGTATCAGGATATGCCTAGGTTGAGCACCGATATTGTGGTACACCGTGTCTCCATAAAAGAAGAGCGCAAGCTAGTCTAACAGAAACTTCGAAGGATGAGACCCGATGTTGCAGTAAAAATAAGAGAGGAGGTTAAGAAGCAATTCGATGTTGGGTTCTTACCAGTGGTTAACTACTCAGAATGGGTAGCCAACGTTGTCCCCATCCCTAAGAAAGATGAAAAAGTATAGATGTGTGTAGATTACAGAGACTTAAACAAGGCCAGCCCAGAGGACAACTTCCCACTGCCTCACATCGACACTTTGGTGGATAACACGACAGGTTACTCACTATTCTCCTTTATGGATGGTTTCTCTGTATACAATTAGATAAAGATGCATCCTGAAGACATGGAAAAGACCACATTCATAACCTTGTGGGGAACATTTTGCTATAAGGTGATGTCATTCAGGTTAAAAAATGCGGGAGCAACGTATCAAAGAGCCATGGTAACCTTGTTTCACGACATGATGCACAAGGAAATTAAGGTTTACGTCGATGATATGATTGCAAAATCTTGAACAGAAAAAGAGCATGTACAGGTTTTGAGGAAATTATTCTTGAGGCTGAGAAAGTTCCAGCTAAAGTTCAATCCAACAAAATGTACATTCGGGGCTAGGTTAGGAAAGTTGCTCGGTTTCATAGTCAGCGAAAGAGGAATTGAGGTTGACCCCGACAAAGTCAAGGCTATACAAAAATTGTCTCCGCAGCGTACTCAGAAGGAAGTTCGAGATTTCCTGGGAAGACTAAATTACATCGGTTCATTTCATAATTAACTGAGAAATGTGACCCTATATTTCACCTTCTCAAGAAACACAACTCAGGTATATGGGATGATGAGTGCCAGAAAACCTTTGACAAGATTAAACAATATTTGTGTAATCCCCCATTGCTAAGACCATCTAGTCCTAGTAGGCCATTGATACTGTATTTGGCAGTATTTGACAATTCAATATGATGTGTGCTCGGCCAACACGATGAGATAGGAAAGAAAGAAATGGTGATATATTACCTCAGTAAGAAATTCACTGAATATGAAATGAGATACTCGCTAATTGAGAAATTATGTTGCGCTTTGGTTTGGACCACTCAGAGACTGAGGCAGTACATGTTGTACCATACGACTTGGTTAATATCGAAATTAGACCCTTTAAAGTACATGATGGAGTCAACTGCTTTGAGTGGAAGGATGGCCCGATGGCAAATTCTGCTTTCTGAATTTGACATAGTTTATGTAAACCAGAAGGCTGTGAAAGGGAATGCAATAGCAGATTTTCTAGCCAGTAGAGCTTTAGAAGATTACGAGTCTTTAAACATTGATTTCCCTAATGAAGATCTAATGTATGTGGAAACTACCAAAGAAGACACTCCAGAAGGTGATCCTTGGAAACTGAATTTTGACGGAGCATCAAACATCATTGGTAATGGAATTGGGGCAGTCCTGATATCCCCAAGTGGAGATCATTATCCATTCACTTGCAAGTTGGATTTTGATTACATAAACAATATGGAATAGTACAAGGCATGTATCATGGGAATCCGTGCATCCATAGAGTGTAAAATCAAGGTGTTAGAGGTGTATGGGGATTCTGCACTGGTAATCTATCAGCTCAAAAGTGAATGGGAAATAAGAGACCCAAAGTTGATCAACTATCGAGAGCTAGTTTTGGATTTAATCAAGGTGTTTGATGATATCACTTTCCGTTACCTCCTGCAAGATGAAAACCAAATGGCTGATGTCTTGGCTACGTTAGCTTCTATGATCAGAGTAAATAAACAAAAAGATATGAAGCTAATCCAGATGAGTATTTGTGAGGCTCCAGCTCATTGCTGCAATATCAACGAAGAAGAAGAGAGAGATGATTATCCTTGGTATCATGATATTCTACAATATGTGAAGAACAATAAATACCCTGATCAGGCAACTAAAAATGATAAGAGAACGTTGAGGAGGTTGGCCAGTGGCTATGTCTTAGACAGGGAGATCCTGTAAAAGAGGAGGAAAGATCAGGGGCTGCTAAGATGTGTTGACGCTGTTAAAGCTAAGAAAATCCTGGAAGAAGTCCATAAAGGTGTCTGCAGGACATATGCCAATGGGTTCACAATGGCCAGGCAAATCATGAGGTTCAAGTATTACTGGTCCACGATGAAAGGAGATTGCATCAGTTACGTCAAAAAGTGCCATAAATGCCAAATTTATGGAAATAAGATCCATGTGCCTCATTCACCTCTTCATGTTATGACTTTTCCATGGCCTTTCAAATGTAGGGCATGGATGTCATTGGGCTAATTTCACCGAAGGCTTCTAACGAACATTGATTCATCTTCACAGTCATCGATTACTTCACCAAGTGGGTAGAGGCTGCTTTATATGCCAATGTTACAAAGTTGGCGGTCAATAAGTTCTTGAAGAAAGAGATCATATGTCGATATGGCATGCCAAAAAGGATCATATCAGACAACGCGTTAATTTTGAATAATAGCGTGATAGTGGAGGTCTGCAATCAGTTAAAAATTAAGCACCACAACTCGTCACCATATCGCCCAAAAATGAATGGTGCAGTTGAGGCGGCTAATAAAAATATCAAGAAGATCATGGGGAAGATGATTGAGACCTATAAGGATTGGCATGAAAAGTTACCATTTGCTCTTTATGCCTATCGATCATCCATCAAAACTTTTATCGGGGCAACACCGTACTCACTGATTTATTGGATGGAGGTAGTTTTGCCCATTGAAGTCAAAATTCCTGCTTCTAGGTTTTATCAAAGTTGAAACTGGACGAAGTAGAATGGATTCAATCCCGATATGATCAGTTGAACTTGATTGAAGAAAAAAGGCTAAAGGTTCATCATGGTCAAATGTACCAGAAGCGAATGATGCGAGCTTACGACAAAAAGGTTCACCCCAGAGTATTCTATAAGGGGGACTTGGTATTGAAAAAGATCTTCCCTATGAAAAAAGATTTCAGAGGGAAATGGATGCCAAACTGGAAAGGACCTTATGTGGTAAAGAAGGTTTTTTTGGAGGAGCATTGATATTAATCGAGATGGACAATAAGAGCTTGTCTAACCCAATAAATTCAGATTCAGTTAAAAGGTACTTCACTTAAAAGGAGAGGCTAAGGTGAAAACCCGCAAAGGGTGCCTAAAAAAAAAGGGAGGGGCCGAGGTGAAAACCCATAAAGGGCACCTTGAGACCAAAGAGGTTTTGAATTGAAAACCTGAAAAGGGCAGTTCAAATTTTGATCAAAGATGAGGCATGTGACAGTCTTGCTCTGCTTGAATTAACGAAGAGGAAGTATGCTACATTTTGGGGCATCGACGAAGTACTTTAGATCTCTCATGCACATGATAAGCTCAAAATAGTCCTTGAAGAGTTCGTACGGAGAAGATCAAGCTGTGATATCTGGGGCACTTATTTGTTTCCTTTTCTTATTTTTGTATTTCGGTAATGATTACTTTCTTTGATTAATCCATTCTTTTTGAATTTTGTTCCTAATGAATTTCAGTTTTGTCTATCTTTATAATATTTCTCAAGCGCTCATATTGAAATAAGGATTAATGGACTAATAACACTTTCATAAAAGGAGTTTTGCATATTACTCTAGAAGTTTCTAAACAGTGCAAGAACCTGAAACAGGACTATTGTTTAGAACTTACCCAACTTAAGGGTTGGAAATATTTGAGTCCAAATTGAAATTATCTCTTCGGATTTTCAGTCAAAGATATCGATTGAACAAGAAGACAAGATATCGCGTCAATAACGGAAACGAGCGAGGTCAACCTAAGCATAAAAGGGGATCATTCTTGAGAAAAGAGAAATGATATTCCTCTTTCATGCAAATATCGGATGTACACATCTGGTCATGGCACCCGAGGAATGGTGAAATAGACCAAATTGATGGAATGATTCAAATCCTATACCCCTGAGTTATAGTGGGATGGATTGAAGAAGATGATTTTCTGTCGAAGATACTAGCTGAGTAAAGAAGGCCACATAATACGTCAGTGATAAAACTCTGATGAATAACGAGTGATGACACTTTAAACATTTAAAAAGGAATCATTCTCATGACATTTCTACATTCATATCATTAATAGCACATTTTGGTTAGGAGCATCTGATTCATTCCGATCATAGCATCCTAATCATTTGGCATAAACATAGGCATATGAAACCGAGTCTACAGGACATGTCCCCTCGAGTACGGTGTAGTAATACCTGTGAAGTCACATATCTTATCTCCCTAAGCAGTAGTGGAGCAGATTGAAGACGGTGAATCTTATCTCCATATAGCGGCAATGGAGCAGATTTAAGCCACCAGCTTTATCTTCTTGAGGTTGCAGTGGAGCAGGCTCAAGATACAAGTCTTATCTCCCTAAAGTAGTAGTAGAGCGTACTAAAAGTTGTAGATCTTATCTCCTTAAACAGTAGTGGAGTAGATCGACGACGGTGAATCTTATCTCCATGTAGCGGCAATGGAGCAGATTTAAGCCACCAGCCTTATCTCCCTGAGGTTGCAATGGAGCAGGCTCAGGATACAAGTCTTATCCCTGAAGTTGCAGTAGAGTAGACTAAAAATTGCAGATCTTATCTCCCTAAGCCATAGTGGAGTATATCGAAGAGGGCAAATCTTATCTCCATGTAGCGGCAATAGAGCAGATTTAAGCCACAAGTCTTATCTCTCTAAAAGTTACAGTGGAGCAGACTGAAGATAGCGAATTCTATTTCCCTGAAGATGCAGAGGAATAGATTGAAGTTAAATAAACAGATCATATCCAACCTTATCTCCCTGAAGTTGCAGTGGAGCAGGTTGAAATTACCAATTCCATTCTCCTTGAAGTTCCAGCGGAGTAGATCGAAACTACAAATCTTTTTTCCCTGAAATTACATTTGAATGGACAGAAGCAATAATTTTCGTACCCTTGAAGATACAATGGGTTAGAGCGAGGGTACGTGAGGAAAAGAAGTATCAAGAAGTTAATACTCAATAGGACCAGGAAAAATTAGCCCTTTTAAAGCCTTTTTTTCGTTCTCGTTCCACGACAACAAGCAGTGAGGGGTAGCTATAGAGCCCGATTTTAGCCCAGGCCCAAAAACAAAACCAAATAAAAAAACAAAGTGCAAAATAACTGAACTAGTCTAAAATTACAGCCCAAATTAAATACCTAAACTAAAAATCTAGGCTGAAAACCCTAGCCCACCTAGCACCCTAAAAATCTAGGCTGAAAACCCTAGCCCACCTAGCACTAACCCACAACCAGCAAAAACAGAAAACTCTAGGTGCACCGCACCTAGGTTGGTTGACCAAGCCTCCCTTGCGCATCGGACACCACTCTTTCCCGTTGTGCGCCGCTCCACCATGCCACATCAGTGGCATGCCCATCCACGTATCTGCAAGCAAACGCAAAAAGAGGGATAGCACAACAAAGAAGTTTTCGTTTTTGTTCTTTTCTCTTTTAGCTATAAAAAGCCTGAACAATGATTGTATTGGGGATGTTTTTTTCGAATACACAAATATACCCAGAGAAATTCAATACAAAAACCCTAAAGGTGATTTTTTTTATTTTCGTTACTGTTATTAGTGTATATATAATAATAAAAAGAGAGGGGAGAAGCTTACCCGTTGCTTCGAATCTTGCCACCGAGAGTGGCCGAGGTCGTCACGTCCGATGAAAAGTGACCTCTTTTTTTTTTTAAGAAAAAACCTAGATTAAAGGGTTTTTTTGTGCTTTTATCTCTTTTTCTTTTCGATTTTTGGCTAAAACACCCCAAATCTAGGCTTTATTCAAAAAAAAGGGCTCAAAAGAGGGGGTTTTTCTTTTTCCGGCCACCATGGACGACGACGCCATCGCCGGGGACTGACGGCCGCCACGGTGGTCCGTCGCCGAAGCCATGGCCGGGTTTAGAGGGGAGGGAGAGAGTTGAGAGGGTGTTTAAGTTTTTTTTTTTTTTTGAAAACGGAAGTGAAATGATTTTTTTAAGGAAAATTTGACTTATATAGGGGATCCAAAATGACGTCGTTTTGGCCTATTTTCCCAGGCCCCAAAACAGCCTCGTTTTGAGCCTTACCTGTCCGACCGACCCAACCCGCTAGGAGATCTACGTGTTTTTTTAAGTGATGGTCTATTTGCCAATTTGGTCCCTCTGCTTTTTTATGATTTTTCAATTAAAGTTATTTGTATTTCTAAATTTGCCCCACGGATTTGCTACAATTTCAAATTGGTCCCCCCTGGCAACGACGCTTTTAGGGAAAGGGGTATTTGTTTTCTTGGTCCCTCCCTGTTTTGCTCATGTTTTAATTAGGTCCTTCCCCTCTCTTTTATTTCTAATTTGGCCCCAAAACTTCCATTTTCAATTCAATGTGGTCCCTTCTCGATTATTTTTGCCATTTTACTATACAATTGATTAATTTCAGTCTTATATTTATTATTATTATGTTTATTATTATTTTGAGTATTATTATTTCTATTATTGCTATTACTATTGTTTTTATTTGTATTATTATTATTATTATTATTATTATTATTATTATTATTATTATTTTGTCATTATTATTTTTGTTACTATTATTATTATTATCATACTATTAAATTAATTAGCCAAATACTTAGTATTTATTCGTTTGTTTATTTACTTATCATTTTATATATAAATTCATTTTATTTTTATTTTTTACAAATTTCTATTTTATTTATTTATTTCAAGTTTTTACATAATATTTATTTCCAACTCTTATACATATCATTTATTTTAAATGTATTTATTGTTTATTTTAAACTTTTCTTCATGCGATTTATTTTGTTTTTTTATGTATATACATTACTTATTTTAGATTTTGTCATATATTATTTTTTTCCTTTTCTAAAAAAAATCATTTTGTATATTATTGATTTTCGATTCTTTTTTCACATTATTATTTTGAACTCATCTATTATCATTTTGTCTTTATACTCTATTTCAATTTGCTTTGTTTTTTAAATTTGTTATATATGTCTTTCAAGTCATTTGTCTTTGATTATCATGTTAGTTTGTAAATAATGTATATTAGGAGACCATTACGAATTGTTTTATTAGTGCATTCGATCTTGTTTATGTGGCAATTGCATTCACATATCATGGTTTCAAAGTAAAAAATACACCACTTTAAAGCAAAGCACTTGATGTTATTGTTCAAAAGTTTTCGAAAATAAGGCAATATTTAGAAATTCGGGAAATCGTGCCCTAACATGCTGGGTTTCAATTTACCATTTGACCAAATAACCGAATAACCTTTTGAAATTTTAATGCATGAATTTCGGAAATCATGAGATGATCTTGGTTTCGAGGGTTTGAATTGTCGTATCCTAACGTACTGGATGTGATATTTTATTCCTTCGGAGCAAGAGAATCTTAGCATCTAATTCGAGTATTTTCACACATTTTTAAATGGGATTGTATTTTAAAATCATTTCAAATTTTCGACATTAGGACATTAATTAATCGATTAGGTACCAATTTTTGGGTGTTGCGAGGGTGCTAATCCTTCCTCGTACGTAACCGACTCCCGAACCCATTTTCTTGACTTTTGTAAGTTAAAGTCAATATTTTAATAAATCAAAACGTTTTATTAAGAGATCTGATCACACCTAAGCTAAAAGGATTGGTGACGACTCCATATTTTATTTTAAAGTCGATCCCCATTTTTCAAAATAAAAAAAAAATTTCGACAAGCAGCAATTGAAGATTTAGAATCGATAAGATCCTTTTGTGCAATCAACTCTAACCCAAGAAGCTCAGCACGATGGGCGACTGTTTCAATTAATTTATACTTTTCAAGGAGATTAGTGATATGAAATGTCTTCGTTTCAATCTCCTTAATTAATTAATATCGCCAAATCCAATCAGGGCACCATTGAAAGCATCTCTTATTTTCTTCAACTCTAAGTTTCAAACTCTGCACATCGTTCAAGGTATTGGCTGCTTTTATTTTAAACTTGTTTTGTCCGAGTGTAAATTTAAACTCTTCAAAGTGGACTTTTGTTGTTATTATTTTTATCAGTTGGCTAAAATGAAGAAAATAAAACTTTTGTGTTACTGGCCGCCAGGTTGAAAAATATCCAAAGAAAAAATTCATTTTTATTTTATTTTACAATTAATTATTCCATGATGACTGAGAATTGGTATATAACATTTCCGAGTTGACAAATTAACTAATTATATTTCAAGAAATTCCTTATATAAGCTTAGGTAAATGCAATATTATACTCAATATTTTTGGCTGTTTTTAAGCTTTTACAGTATTTCCATGACTAGGTAATTTTTGGACCCTAAACTGTTAGCATTGGCAATAGTTTTCTAAGTTTTTTTTTCTTTTTTCTTTTATGAATTAAGCATATTCTTGGTGTTTTGAAGTTACTCTGCTTATTTGATTTGTCATATCCATGAAGGTTTCAACTTAATGTTTTATATTCATTTTACTGATTATAAGATTAATTTTTTCAAAATTTGCAGTACACTTTTTAATAATATTGCCTCTAATATTCTAGTTCTTTTAGAAATGTAATGGGTTTTGCCATTGGTACTAATATTTATCGGTGAAAATTAGACAATAATGGAAGTTGTGGCATATAAATGGTCAAATTTTAGTTTAAATATTTTTATTGTGCTTAAATTTGAAATTTAATCTTTATATTTTTATTTGATATAATTTAGTCCTTTACTTTTTTTCTTATAACTATTGCTGGAGGCTGAAGATGATATTCAGATAAAGCCATTCCAATAATGTCAACACTAAAATTTGAGCTTGGTTCAAATGCTTAGAAAATAAGTTCACTCCTACTTTTTCCAACCACTTGTTGGTCTCTCGACTTTCTTTTATAACATCATTAGTTAGTTTTTAATTATTTCATTTAAAATGTTGACATAGATTTTTTTCTTAAAAGCATCTCTTCTAATTCATCATATTGTCTATGAATTTTTTTTGGATATTTTTTAGGACAATTTAAATTAACTAATAACGTGAAAGTAGAGAAATTAAATTATGTCAAATTAAAATGTTGGTATTAAATATCCAATTTGAGCCTAGAGGGATGAAAGCCATAGTTTGACCTACATATAAATAAAGCTGGAAAAACACTGTACTTTGTGAAACAGCTTCAAATTGCAGTTGAGATTATAAACTTGCAATGGAGATAGAGCAGTTGGGAGGAACGGATATTAAATATTAGAAGGAAAGGAAAGAAAGGGGAATGAGCAGTGAGTCACGTTCAGGCAAGAGGATTGATGGGTCAGTACAGTGAGTCTCTCTCTCTCTTTGATCCATGTGTGAGAGAGAGAGCTCATGTGAATGTGATGCTAAATTCTATTAGTAAATTTAAATATTTTATTTCGATTAAAATTTTAACATTTTCAGATGGTTTAGGTCTTTTACTCTTTTTATGGGGTAATAATACTTCTTTGCATATATTTTCTTTAATATTATTTGTTTTACAATGTGTTTGAACTGGTAATTGCAAAGGAAAGAAGCCAGAGAGATAAACAATATTGCCAACTGTTTAGCTAAAATCGCGTTCAATACAGGACAAGCCTTGAAGGTTTTTCAAGAGATTCCAATGTTGTTAAAGCAAGAGATAGTTTTGCCTAGAGGTTTTATGTGTAGTTAGTTTGTTTCTTTTCACCTAAAATAATTAAATATAATGATTTTTACAATTATAACTTTTACATAATATAATTATGTAAAAATAAAAGAGGGTAAAAAAGTTATTTTGTATCTTAAAAATTTATTTATTTTCCTTTTAATTTGCATTTTGAGGGAAAGCAAAAGATACTTTTAACTCTCGTAGCTTTCTCTTACCTAAATAGAAAAAGAAAAAGGTTATCCAAACAAGAGAAATGATATTACTTTCTCTCGATTTCTTTCTTTCCTTTTGTATTACATCAATCCAAACATAGGGTTAAGAATTTTTATATGTAAGACTTAAAACTATCTACAATCCCTCTCTAACTTTTAGATAAAAAGATAAAATATATTGAAGTACACTTAAACCGATATCCTTTTACACTAATAATATTAATATCAACAAAAATAAAATTCAATCCATTTAAAAGTTTTTAAAATTACTATTCTAATCTTTCTTTATTATTTGAATATAGAATCCAATGAAATTTGTCGTAACCATTTTTTTGGAAAAAAACGGGAATCGACTTAGATTTTTGGAAATGAAAATGAATAGAGGAGTCGCCACCAATCTTTTTGATGAGGTGTGATTGGATCACCTTAAATTAATCATTTTAATAAAAGTTAAGATTTACTAAAACGATAATTTTTGATCTACGAAAATTAGAAAATGAGTTCGGGAGTCGGTTACGCACGAGGAAGGATTAGCACCCTCGATACGCCCAAAATTGGTACCTAGTTGATTAATTAGTGTCTTAGTGTCGAAAATTTGAAAACTTGAAAGAATTTAAAATACGATCCCTCTTTGTAAAGAAAATGCTCAAATGTTAAAGACCTTATCGTCTCACAATATAAAATGTCACATCCAGTAAGTTAGGACACGGCATCTTGAATTTTCGAGAGGGAGCTTGCCTTTTATATAAAAATTCGTGTATTTCAAAAGGTTATTCAGTTAGTTAAGGTGAACGAGGAAAATCGAAACCCAGTAAGTTAGGGCAAGTTTCCTCGAATTTCCGAACACCGAATATTGCCTTTACTTGCAAAAATCTTATTTCGAGGTAACAAAATGCCATACCTGGTAAGTTAGGGCACAACACCTCGTATCTCGAGAATAAGCATTTTTCAAAACTCATGTCGCGATTTAAAAGAGTATTCATTATTTAGGTTAAAGGAGAAAATCGAAACCCAGTAAGTTAGGGCACGATTGTCTCGAATTACCAAATACTGAATATTACTTTTATGAAAGAATTATTATTGGGTTGGATATAATGATAATAATAATATTAAAGTAAAGTAAATAATAATACTATATAAATATATATATATATATGTATATAATAGAAATACACACTACTATATAATAAAAATAATAATAATAAATGTAGAAATACAAAAGCAAATATAATAAAAATATTAAATTAAAGTAATAAAAAACAATACTATATATAAATATATATATACATAAAAATATACACTAATATATAATAATAATAGTAATAGCAACAATAATGAAAATATGAGTAATATTAATAATATATTAGAATACAAAATTAAAGTAATAACAATAGGGTGATAATAATAATAATAATAATACAAACAATAATACATATATATATATAATAATAGTAGTCGAAATAAAAAATAATAGAAGTAACAATAATGATAGCAATAATATAAATAAATATGGAGAGGTATATATAATATAATAATAATATAAATAACAATATATACATGAGAAATAATAATAATAATATAAATAATAGTAAAAATAATAATAAAGATAAAACAAAGCTCTCAACTCTCTCCCTCTTTCCCCATTCCGGTCATGGTCCGGTTAAGTACCAGACGCCGGATCAAGGCCATCTCTGCCTCTTTGCCATCATCGCCACCAATGTGACGCTGGTGGCGAATTTAAAAATGTATTATTTTTGTTTTCTTTTTATTTTATATCTAAATATATGTATACTATTTTTGAAAGAAAAGAAAAAAGAAAAATGTTTATATGTACAAAAAGTGAAAATAAAAGGAAAAAAGAAATAAAACCTTAATGCGTTTGAATCTTTTCTTCTTCAATACTCGCTTTTTTTATTTCAGATTTGCTTGCAAACATTTTGCTTTTACATTCTTCTCTTTTTTTTGTATCAAAAAACCTTTCAAAAATACAATTATTTCCTCCTCTTTTTTGTATTGATAAAGAAAAAAGATCCTTTTACATTGTGTTTTGATGGCTTTTATAGCCTTGTTACATAATTTATTTTATATTATCTTTCTTTTCTCTTCCTTTTGTAAGTGCAAGTGGAGTGGTGGCATAGTGGTGTAGGTGGCCAAGGTGGGTGGCCAACAAGGGTGGTGGAGTAGGTGGGATTAGGGTTTTCTTTTTCTGATTTTTTTTTTGGGTTGGGTTAGTGTTTTGGGCTAAGTTTTGGGCTAAGGGTTTTGGGTTTGTATTGGGTTTTAATTGGGTAGTTGGGTTATGTTTATTTGGGCCCAAAATTGGGCTTGTACAGCTGCCTCTCTTTGCTTGTTGTCGTGTAACGAGAACAGAGAAAAGACTTAAGAAAGACCAATTTTGCCCTGTCTCACTGTGTCTGGACTTGTTTAGTGCTCCTTTTCTCCAGGTAGCTTTATTCCAATCTTGTTGCTTCGCTTCGCTTCACTGCTCTACTGCAACTTCAAGAAGGTAAGGTTTGTTTTGATCTACTCCACTGCAACTCCATGGAGATAAGACACGTGACTTCAATCAATTCCACTGAAACTTCAAGGAGATCTGCTGTAGCTTCGATTAATCCACTGAAACTTCAAGGAAATCTGTTGTGGCTTTTAGTTGCTCCAACGCCATTTCAGAGAGAAGATATTTGATTTTCAACCTGTTACCCTACTGCTTAGGGGGTTAAGGCTTGTCATCATTGATCTGTTTCCCTACTGCTTAGGGGTTTAGATCTGTAAACTCAACCTGTTACCCTACTGCTTAGGGGTTTAAGGTTTAAAAATTTGGCTTGTTACCCTATTGCTTAGGGTAATAATATCTATAAACTTCAGCTTGTTACCCTACTGCTTAGGGGGTTAAAGCTTGGTGGTTCGAATCTATTTCACTGCATTCGAGGAGGCAAAATTCGATGTATTTGATCTGCTCCACTGCAACTTCAGGGAGGCAAGATCTGTGATTTTCAGCCTATTACCCTACTGCTTAGGGGGTTAAGGCCCATCTTCTTTGATCTGTTTCCCTACTGCTTAGGGTGATAAGATCAGCAAATTCAGCTTGTTGCCCTACTGCTTAGGGGTTAAAGCCCTTTGAATTCAATCTGTTACCCTACTACTTAGGGGTTTAAGGTTTGTACATTTAGTCTGCTCCACTGCGACTTCAAGGAGATGAGACTTGTAACTTCAGTCTGCTCTACTGCACTTCAGGGAGATAAGGCTAGTGACTTCAATCTGCTTCGCTGAGGCTTCAAGAAGACAGGATTCGCTGGATTTGATCTATTCCACTGCAACTTTAGGGAGACGAGATTTGTAATTTTCAGCCTATTACCCTACTGCTTAGGGGGTTAAGGTCTGGTGAATTCACTGATGACCTATAGAATCAGTTCTATGTATTTATGCTTATGCCAACGAATTAGGATGCTATGATCAAAATGAATCAAATGCTCCTAATTAGATGCGTTATGAATAATCTATGAATGTATAGGTGCAACATGTTGTGAGCGAGAATCCCTTTTAATGTTTAGGTTGCCATTGCTCTTTGTTCATCAAGGTTCTTCCACTGAAATGGTATATTGTCTTCTTGTTCAACTCAAATTTTGAACAGAAAACCCGAAGAGGTAGTCTCAATTTAAACTCTTTCTTCTCATATGCTTCCAATCTTGAGTTTGGTTAGTTCTAAATAATAGTCCTGTTTTAGGTTCCTGTACTATTTAGAAACTTTCAGAGCAATATACAGAACTCTTTTTGTGAAAATGGCTTTTAGTCAATTAATCATCATTTCAATGCAAAATGCTTGAAAAAGATTATAGTAATGATGGAATTGAAATTTATCAGAAACAAAATTTGAAGGGAATAGATTCATCACGGTCAACAAACATTACTGGAATACAAAATGAATAAGAAGGGAATAGGTGCCCCAGATATCGCAACATGAGCTTCTCTGTACTGGCTTCTTGAGGACTCCTTTTTTGCCCAATATGTGTTTAGGGGATCTAGAGTACTCTTGTAGATGCCCCAAAATGTAACATCTCTCCTCCTTGTTAATTTTAGGTATCATAAGACCATCGCATGCCCCACCTTTGATCAATATTTGAATCGCCCTTTACAGGTTTTCAATTCAAAATCCCTTTGGTCTCAAGGTGCTCTTTGCGAGTTTTCACCTTGGCCTCTCCTTTTTTTTTTAGGCGAAGTATTTCTTAACCGAATCCGAATTCATGGGATTGGATAAGGTCTTGCCATCCATTTCAGCCAATATCAATGCTCCACCAAAAAAGGCTTTCTTCACCACATAAGGCCCTTCCCAATTCGACATCCATTTTCCTCTAAAGTTTTTTTGTATGGGCAGGATGTTTTTCAGTACTAGGTCTCCCTCGTGGAACTCTCTGGGACGAACCTTTTTGTTGTAAGCTCGCATCATTCACTTTTGGTACATCTGACCATGGCGAATAGCCCATAGCCTCTTTTCTTCAATCAAATTCAACTGATCGTATCGGGACTGGATCCATCCTGCTTCATCCAACTTTACTTCTGACAAAACTCTGAGGGAAGGAATCTCGACCTCGATAGGTAAAACTGCCTTCATTTCATAGACTAATAGAAAGGCGTTGCCCCAGTAGAAGTTCTGATAGACGTTCGATAAGCATAGAGGGCGAATGGTAGCTTCTCATGCCAATCTTTATAAGTTTCATCATCTTTCCTACAATCTTCTTGATGTTCTTATTGGTCGCTTCGATTTGCACTGTTCATCTTGAGCGTCTGGTGACGAGTTGTGGTGTCGATCTTGAACTGACTGCAGACATCCGCTATCGTGCTGTTATTCAAATTCAATGTGTTGTCAGATATGATTCTTTCCGGCATTCCATATCGATAGATGATTTCCTTTTTTAGGAACTTGCTAACTGCTGATTTAGTGACATTGGCATATGAAGTAGCCTCCACCCATTTGGTGAAATAATCAATGACCACAAAGATGAAACGATGCCCATTTGAAGCTTTTGGCGAAATTGGCCCAATCACATCCATGCCCCACATCGAGAAAGGCCATGGCGAAGTCATGACATGCAGAGGTGAGGGAGGTACATTAATCTTGTCTCCATAGATTTGGCACTTATGACATCTTTTGGCGTAGTTAATACAGTCTCCTTCCATGGTGGACCAATAATAACCGAACCTCATAATTTGCCTGGCCATTGTAAAACCATTAGCATGTGTCCCGCAGACGCCCTCATGGACTTCTTCTAAGATTTTCTTAGCCTCAATGGCATCTACACATCTTAATAGTACCTGATCCTTCCTTCTTTTGTACAGGATCTCCCCATCTAAGACATAGTCACTGGCTAGTCTTCTCAACGTTCTCTTGTCGTTCTCAGTAGCTTGGTCGGGGTACTCACGATTCTTCACATATCGTAGGATATCGTGGTACCAAGGGTGATCATCATTTTTCTCTTCTTCTTCGAGGTTGTAACAATGAGCCGGGGCCTTGTAAATGCTCATTTAGATTGGTTTCACATCCTCTGGTTGGTTCATCTTAATCATAAAAGCTAAAGTTGCTAGGGCATCAGCCATCTGATTTTCTTCTCATGGGAGGTAGTAGAAGACAATATCATCAAACTCTTTAATTAACTCAAGGATCAACCTCCGGTAATTGATCAATTTGGGGTGTCTTGTCTCCCATTCACCTTTGAGTTGATAAATCACTAGGGCAGAATCTCCATATACCTCTAACACCTTGATTTTACGTTCTATGGCTACACGTATTCCCATGATGCATGCTTCGTATTCTGCCATATTGTTCGTGCAGTCAAAATCTAATTTACTAGTGAATGGATAATAATCTCCGTCGGGGACACGAATCGCCTGATTCCGTTACCCACACATTTGATGCTCACAAAGTTTAGCTTCCAAGGGTGACCTTCTTGAGGGTCTTCTTCGATGGTTGCTATGCACATTAGATCTTCATTTGGGAAATCGAGTTCGAGGCTCGTAGTCTTCTAGGGCTCTGGCGGCTAGGAAATCGCTATCGCACTCCTTTTACTACCCTCGGTTCACATAGACTATATCGAATTCGAAAGTAGAATTTTCCATCGAGCCATTCTCCCGTTCAAGGCAGTCGACTCCATCAAGTATTTCAGAGGATCCATTTTAAAGATCAGCCAAGTTGTATGGTACAACATGTATTGTCTCAGTCTTCGAGTTGTCCAGATTAAGGCACAACACAACCTTTCAATGAACGAGTACCTCGTCTCGCACTCAGTGAACTTTTTACTGAGGTAATATATCGCTCTTTCTTTCCTTCCTGATTCATCGTGTTAGCCAAGCACGCATCCCATAGAATTTTCAAATACCATTAAATACAGTATCAGTGGCTTATCTGGACTAGGTGGTGTCAACACTGGGGTATTAGACAAATATTGCTTAACTTTGTCGAACGTCTTCTGGCATTCCTCGTCCCAAATACCAGGGTTGTGTTTTTTAAGAAGACAGAATATGGGGTCACATTTCTCGGTTAGTTGTGAAATAAACCGAGCGATGTAATTTAATCTTCCTAGGAATCCTCGAACTTCCTTTTGAGTACGCGGCGGAGGTAAGTCTTGTATGGCTTTGACTTTATCTGGGTCAATCTCAATCCCTTTTTCACTAACTACGAATCCAAGTAGTTTTCCAGACCTGGCCCCGAAGGGACACTTTGCTGGATTGAGTTTCAGCTGGAATTTCCTCAACCTAAAAATAATTTCCTCAAGACTTGCACATGCTCTTCTTCAGTTCGAGATTTGGCAATCATGTCGTCAACATAGACTTCAATTTCTTTGTGCATCATATCATGAAATAGGGTTACCATAGCTCTCTGATATATTGCTCCCGCATTTTTCAATCCGAACGACATCACCTTATAGCAAAAGGTTCCACACATAGTCACGAATGTGGTTTTATTCATGTCTTTAGGATGCATCTTGATCTGATTATGCCCCGAGAAACCATCCATGAAGGAGAAGAGTGAGTAGCCTGCCATGTTATCCACTAAAGTGTCAATATGAGGCAACGAGAAATTATCTTTCGGGCTGGCTTTGTTTAAGTCTCTGTAGTCTACACACATCCGTACCTTTCCATCTTTTTTAGGGACGGGGACGATGTTGGCTACCCATTCCGAGTACTTAACTACTTGTAAGAAGCCTGCTTCAAATTGTTTCTTGACCTCCTCTTTTATTTTCAACAAAACATCGGGCCGCATCCTTCGAAGCTTTTGCTGAACTGGCTTGCATTTTTCTTTGATGGGGAGCCTGTGTACCACAATGTCAGTACTTAGCCCAGGCATATCTTGATATGACCATGCGAAGACATCCTTGAACTCTTGGAGTAACTCAATAAGGTCCCGCTTTGTCTCTGTGGTAATGCAAGCTCCGATCTTTACTTCTTTCCTTTCTAGTTCATCTCCCAAGTTCACGATTTCTACGGTCTCTTTGTAGGGTAGAATCTGTTTCTCCTCGTGTTCCACCATCCTTAACAAGTCAGGGGATAAGTTACAGTCTCCGTCATCTTCAAAGTCCTGAGATCCTTCTAGACACATATCCCGCTCAAAAAGAGACTCTGAATGAGTAGCAACGTCACTCACATCATTGATATTTGGAGACCTGTTGTAGGTACGAAGGAAGATACAAAGAACAAGAGAATCTAAGAACAAAAATATGTATGGTGTGATCATGAATGAAAGAATAAAAGAATATTTGTATGGAATAAGTCAAAAGGATGCATTTCATTGAAATAACGATTTCGAACATAAGCCTATTTCACAAAAGGACACTTGTTACTCCTAGGCCCAGAGCAATAAGTGTGTTTTGGACATTACTCTGAGTTAGTTCTAAAGACTACAGAAATCTCTTACACAGTCCAATTATTCAGAACGCTTCTCGGCTCATAGGGGCGAATGCCAGACAAATTCTCTACCCCAGTTCCTTCTTCATACGTGGCATTGATGTCCAAACTCTCCATCATTCCTTCCAATATTTCCTTCCCTGACATCTTCCGCTCGGAGTGAATGACCCCTCCAGACACAAAAGTCTTTGATATATGGGGGAAGATCATTGGTTCCCATTCGATTTCTCCCCCGCTCAATCGCGTTCTCCTTCTTTCTTGCTTCTTCTCAAGTTCCTTCTTTCTTTGTTTCATGTCCGACTTAAACCCTAACCCAAAATGGTCTTGTTTGTCCTTCATCATTGGTACATTAATCTTTCCTTTGAGGTATCTCCCGAGTCCTCTTCCGGGTAGAGCTCCTTTTCCAATAGTTAGCCGTAGTCCCATTCTTGTAGTCTCAGATAACCTAGGGATTGGAATCTTATTTCCTTCGATGATAAATGTCGCGTTCACAAACTCCAAAGATCGAAAAGAGCACTCGATTGCTTCGTCATTTGCCTTGAGATATGGGGCGTCACTGGTTATTGTCGCGATGATGTCCTCTTCAGCATTGATCATTACTAACCGACCTTCAGTCACTAATTTCAACTTTTGGTGCAGCGATGAAGGGACTTACCCTGCCGAGTGTATCTATGGTCTCCCCAATAGGTAATTATATGAAGGCTTAATGTCTATGACCAAGAAATCTACCTCATACGTGCTCGGCCCGATTAAGAGGGGTACTTCAATTCTTCCCATTACCTTCCTTTCCTTGCCATCAAATGCTCTCACTACACTTTGGCATGTCTTCATGTGGGAACTATCCACTGGCAACCTATTCAGCGTAGATAGGGGTAGGACATTCAGTGCAGACCCATTGTCGATCAATACCCCCGGTAATGTGTACCCTTTACAGCGAGTCGTGATGTGCAAAGCTTTAGTTAATCCTCGGCCCCCTGGCAGTACCTCATCGTCATTGAAGAATATGAAGTTGTCGGCACTTATATTGTTGACTAAGCGGTCCAGTTTGTTTACAAAGATATCATTAGCAACATAAGTTTCATTCAGCACCTTCATCAATGCGCTGCGATGGGTTTCGGAGCTTAAAAGTAAGGCCGATGATCGATATATGCTACCGGTTGTTTGTGCAACCGTTTCTCACGACACTATATTCGCTGTGCTTTAGAAATTTTAAGAATTTCTTGGCTTCTTTGTCAGTCACTGATTCACTAACAGTTGGAGAGGGTAAAAAATAATAGAAGTAACAATAATGATAGTAATAATATAAATAAATATGGAGAGGGTATATATAATATAATAATAATATAAATAATAATATATACATGAGAAATAATAATAATAATATAAATAATAGTAAAAATAATAAAAAAAATAAAATAAAGCTCTCAACTCTCTCCCTCTTTCCCCATTCCGACCATGGTCCTTCAAGACTCAGACGCCGGACTGGCCATCGTCCGTAAATCTTTGCCATCAATCGCCACCACCAATGCGCAGATGGCGAATTTAAAAATCTATTATTATTTTTTTCTTATTTATTTTTATATCTAAATATATGTATACTATTTTTGAAAGAAAAGAAAAAAAGAAAAAATGTTTATATGTACAAAAAAGTGAAAATAAAAAGGAAAAAAAGAAATAAAAATCTTAACGCGTTTGAATCTTTTCTTCTTCAATACTCGCTTTTTTTTATTTCAGATTTGCTTGCAAACCTTTTGCTTTTACATTCTTTTTTTTTTATCAAAAAACCTTTCAAAAATACAATTATTTCCTCCTCTTTTTTGTATTGATGAAGAAAAAAGATCCTTTTACATTGTATTTTGATGGCTTTTATAGCCTTGTTACATGATTTATTTTATATTATCTTTCTTTTCTCTTCCTTTTGTAAGTGCAAGTGGAGTGGTAGCATAGTGGTGTAGGTGGCCAAGGTGGTGGCCAACAAGGGTGGTGGAGTAGGTGGCCAACAAGGGTGGTGGAGTAGGTGGGATTAGGGTTTTCTTTTTCTGATTTTTTTTTGGGTTGGGTTAATGTTTTGGGCTAAGTTTTGGGCTAAGGGTTTTGGGTTTGTATTGGGTTTTAATTGGGTAGTTGGGTTATGTTTATTTGGGCCTAAAATTGGGCTTGTACAAAATTTATACTATTTTATTGACATTATAAAGATAATTAACGTATTTTATAAATCATAATGGCCACGAATTTTTCTTATGTGTTATATTCCTAATTGCAATAATATTAAACAGCCAAAATTTTTATTTTTAAAATCTTGACTTAAATTATGTGATATTATATATCTGTTAAGGGCGAAGTCAGAAAATTTTTTTAGGAGCGGATGAAATATTAATTTTTATAGTTTATATTTTATAATTTGTAAAGGATTAAATTAAATTTTTATAATTTTAGGGGGCCAAAGTGCAATTTTGCTTTAACTAATTTAAAATTTTAAAAATTTCAAGAGCCTAAAATGAAATTTTTTATTTTAGGGGGCCGGGCCCATGCCAACTCCCGGACTACGCCCTAATATCTGTTAAAAATTTGGTTAAAATTAATTATATATATATATATATATATATTAGTTTATAAGAAATTTTAATGAGTTATCTATGCATTCGCTACAATTCCCAACAGAATGGTAATTACAAAAGTAAAGTTTTCTTTTGCACCTTATTTCCAACAAATTGTGAATATATATATATATATATATATATATATATATATAGTTTAATGTATAATTATATACATAAATTTTGATTTTATGTAATTTTATACATGAATTTTATTTTGATTCAATTCTTGTAAATTATTAATATAATTATTGATATAACATCATTTTATGTTTATATATTGCATACATAAATAATTATATTTATTCAATAAAAATAAATTGATGTATTTATTTAATTATACATGATTAAAACAAAATTAAAATTTCAAATATATATTTGAATCAAAATTAAAATTTCACTTATATAATTGTACAAAATTAAAATTTATGTATATAATTACACATTAAATTGAAATTCATATTTAATTGTGAGATTTATTAATATATTTAACTATAATTCGCGTGATTTGTAAGATGGAGTCTCCCATTTTGTAAAGCTCATGATTTCGGAGTCTCCCATTGCCATAAGCTTATGATTTCCCATAGTTTTAGTTCAAGTCGTGAATAATAATAATAATAATAATAATAATAATAATAATAATAATTTATTTCAAACTTGAATAGATAAAAATAGATTAAATTTTATTATTAATTTTTATAATTTGCAAATTCTGTGCATTTACGTTTTAGACTTTAATTTGGTTATTTTTAATTTTAATTTTAATTTTTAATTTTTAAATTTTAGTCTATCATTAAATTAAGTTATGTATTTCTAAAATCTAATGCGATAAGTATATTATCATATATGTAATGTTATGTCACGTGCTATTTCCACATATTACTCACTAAAATTCAGTTAATGGTTTAACAACTATAATTTGTATCAAAACTGAAATTTCAAAATTCAAACAAGACAAGACTTAGAATGATCTGATTTAAGAATATAAATTAATTTTACAATTATATGCATAGTACTAGACTAGTAATTTAATTTAACCAAATAAAGTTAAATACTACTATTTGGGTTTTTAGAATTCAAAAATACATGAACTGAAATTGACTAATTCAAAAAGCATAGAGACTAAATTCACAACATTTGCAAAATACAAGGACTACTAGCGAATTTAACCTAAAAATATGGAAAAATCAAATTGAATATCTTAATTATCTATTTTAATATCATTTTAAAATTTTGCATCAAATACATAAATCAAATTTCTTAAACTCAAGTAATTTAATTTTTTTTATCTCAAATCAAACTTGAACTTTTTTGCAGTCAAAAGCGCTGTCAAAAAAATGTTTTTTTTCACCCCAATGCAAAAGTTGAAAATTGCTTTTAGAAAGTACAGTAAAAAAGGCTTTTAAAAAATACTTTTGAAAAGTTTAATAGTGCTTACCATTTCAATCAAAAAGTGCTTTTGAGGAGAGAAAATATTAATTTTAGACATTATGTTGTAAAGTAGATGATTTAGTAAGGGATAAAAAGTTAACTTCATTGAAAAATACTTTTCCAAAAGCCAAAAGCTAAAAAATTAAAAAAAAAATTAGCTTTTTGGCTTGGGCTAAAATCTTAATTTAAAATCAATGTTTGGTTTGAGAAGCTGCTTATTTATAAAAGAAAATTTGTTTAAAATCAAGGTTTGGGTTGAAAAGTGCTTTTCAACCTAAATGGCTTTTGAGTTTGAAAGTGAAAATTATTAAAATACCCTTATTTATATTAACTATTTAAAATGTATATAAAATTAGATTAATTTATAATTTATATATCACTATATAAAATTATTTAAATATCATTTATCATTATATTAAATTATTTAAATATTATATAACTTAACTAATTTTTAATTTCTACTATCATGTCTAAAAATGACATTTTAACTTTTAACCGCAATTTTTGGTAATAATAATGAACACAAAAAACTAATAAACATACTTTTTAACAATACTTATCTATCACCATTTTAAAAGGATAAATGCTCAAATTGAAACCCAACCTTTTAGTGATTGCTCACGAAAGGGTCAAAACTCAAAATGCTCATATAAGGGCTTAACTTTTATAGAAGTGCTCAAATGAAAGAAAAACGTTTCAAAGTGATTAGATAAGGGTTAAACTTTTTGAAAGTACTCAAATAAAAGCCTAATCTTTTTGAAAGTGATCAAATAAGGGCTTTATAAATGTTGTATATTAGGTCTGAAATTAGGCTTTTCTTATTCTTTTATTTTCAAGCAATATTTGGTTCAACTTGATAATAATCTAGAACGTCATATTTTTATGTGCTAATTATATATTTATTTTGAGTATGATGCTACTAATTTGGGTTATTCATGGTCTTTTATCTTTTCGGGACTAAATTGGAGGCAAGAGAAAATTTAAGGGTAAAAAGGCCAATTTGAAGATATAATAGGCCAACATGCAAAGAAAGAGAGAAGTGGTGCCAAAAATGCAAACATGGAAGACCCAAGGACTAAAATGCAAAAGAAGAGATTTTATAGCACAAGACTCTATTTTAATTTCAATTATATTAGGATAATTATTAAGGATTTTTATTTAGATTTAATTCTAGGATTTATTTTCATTTATCTTTATTTATCTTTATTTATCTTTAATTATCTTTATTTATTTGTATTTATCTTTTAGAATTTCATTAGAAATAGACTAGGTTTTCTAGTACTATAAATAGGGGATGGAGTGGCACATATTTGACATCTTTTTTTCCTTTTAACACTCCCTCTCCCAAAAACTCTGTCTTTTTGTTCTCTCCATATTTTCTTCAGTAAAAATCCCATATCTATTTTATTTATTTCTTTCCTAAAAATCATGAGCCACTAAACCAATCTAGCCGAAGGTTGTCAAAATTCCCCAAAAAGGTTCATGAGGCTTAGAATCCGTGCTTAGCCTTCTCAATAGGGTATTCATCGCTTCTTCGCACTACGAGGTTGACCCTTCCATCCATGTACCTTAATAGTGATCTTTTCAACTTGTGCAAAGAACGGCCGCTTTGTACGTTTTGGGAAGATTACACAGTCGGTTCGTTGGCTTTCTGCGTCAGAGGTTGGCGAATCAAAGAGACAAAATAATGTGGTATTCGCCGTTGGGAAGTGGTGATCTAGCAGAAGATAGTCCCACAAAAGCAATTATTGGCTAGAGTCAGGTTCTGCCAAATCTTAAGTCTAAATCTTTAGAGCTGGTGGTCGTAGGCATCCTCTTCCACTATAACTGGCTTATCCTGCTCGAGAAGGGTTATTTAAAAGTCAATGATTGAACCCAAGGCGGAACGAGACAACCAGAGGCTGGAATCTCGCCACATAATAAACTTTCTTTTTTCCTAACTCTATTTATTTTTCCTCATTTTAATTTCTGCAATTTATTTAATTTTGCAATTTCAATTCACTTTAAATTCTATTTTTATTTTTCCAGATTCTTAATTTTATTTTTTTATTTTTCAAGAACGCAGGTTTTCTTGGCCAAGAAATTGTCTAGGATTTCAAGAAATGCGAATTCATACAATCTGGTCCCTGAAGATTCGACCCTACTTCCCCTTTACTGTTATTTTTACTATTTTATAGGGAATAGGATATTTTTGGTGCTCTTAATGACACATCAAAGTTTGGCGCCGTTGCCAGGGATCGGTAATGTACTAATCTTGTTTTTTGTTTCTTATGACTAGATCTGCTCCAGGAACTCTTGCGTTTGATTCAGAGATTGAAAAGACTGCGAGAGCCAATCGCGAGAAAACAAAGCTAAGGAAAAAGCAGTCAACGGTGGTTGGGACTCAAAGTAATCCACCGTCAGAAATCAGAATCGACGACGAAGCAGAGTCTAGGGTTAACGAAAATCCTACTCAAACTTTTGAAAGAGAAAAAGTAGAAGTCGATTCCCCAGAAGAAGTACTTAACGCTAAGGTTGACGAAAACCCTAATTTAGCACCTCAACCTATGGCTCAGACAATTCGGTAACTGGCCGAAGCGCCGACAGAACAACCGCCACTATGCATCACGTATCCTATTATGGATACAGATTTTGAACTAAAGTCAGGCTTAATCCAACTTCTACCAACTTTTCGTGGGTTGCAAAACGAAAATCCCCATAAGCATTTGAAAGAATTCCATTTGGTTTGCCTTAGTATGAAACCTCAGGGGGTAACTGAGGATCAAATTAAACTGTGTGCTTTCCCTTTTTCCTTAGCAGATTCTGCTAGGGAATGATTATTTTATTTACCTCCTAGATCTATAACAACTTGGGCTGATCTGTCTCGTTTGTTTCTTAATAGGTTTTTCCCAACGTCGCGTGCAGCGGAGTTAAGAAGAGAAATCGTGGGAATAAGGCAAAAAGATGCAGAGTCTCTGTACGAATATTGTGAGCGATTTAAAAAGTTGTGTGCAAGTTGCCCACAACACGGTATAACGGAACAGTCTTTGCTCCAGTACTTTTATGAAGGCCTGAAACCCATGAAGATGAATATGGTAGACGCCGCTAGTAGAGGAGCGTTGGTCAACATGACTCCACAACAAGCAAGAGACCTAATCTCCACGATGGCTGCAAATTCTCAACAATTTCGAGCCAATCTTAAATCCCCTAGAAGTGTTCATCAGCTAAGTAATTCAACCTTAGAAGATAAAGTTGATAGAATTGCTAATATTTTGAATTCTCTTGTTGCAGAAAAAGTAAAGACAGCCCAGTCATGCGGAATATGTGCCACCCTTGAACATACAACTGATATATGTCCCAGTTTGAATGATGATACTATGGCTCATTTAGATGCTCTGGGAAATTTTCCTTGGCCACCACAAAGGCGATACGACCCTTACGCTAATACCTACAGCTTAGGATGGAGGGATCACCCTAACTTAAGTTATGAGGCCAACACATGATATAACCAGCCATACCAGAACCGAATTCCACAACAGCCACGAGATTCAGATAATTCTCTAGAAACTTTGGTCAATAAATTAACGGCTAACATGCTTGATTTTCAACAGAAAATCAAAGCGTCTATAAGAGAATTGACCACATCAATTGAGAAGATGAGTTCTCAAGGGAAGCTACCATCACAAACAGAACCAAACTCGAGGCAAAACGCTAATGCAGTCACGCTGCGAAGTGGAAAGGTACTGGAACCAATTCCTAGCAGAAATCTTGGCCAAGAAATTGCTCAGGAAAAACCCGAAAATGATGAACAGGTCCCAACGAAACCCCCACTGCCAAAAATCCAACCTCCATTCCCAAGACGATTAAATCAATGTCGAAAAAGTAAAGAAGACAAGGAGATCCTCGAAACATTCAGGAATGTCGAGATCAATCTACCACTGTTGGATGCCATCAGACAGATTTTGTGGTATGCCAAGTTCCTCACACATCTTTGCACCAACAAACGAAAACTAATAGGTAATGAAAAGGTAAGTGTTAGTGAGAATGTATCCGTAGTGTTATAGTGAAAAATGACGGCAAACTGCAAAGATAGGGGTATGTTCGCTATACCATGCAAAATAGGTCATTTGGGGATCAAGAAGGCCATGTGTGATTTAGGGGCCTCTATAAATGTTATGCCTTATTTTATTTGCGAATCACTTAACGCGGGTTTTTTGACGAAAACAGGTGTTATAATTCAGTTGGCAGACAGGTCTGTTGTAGATCTCGAAGGAATCCTTGAGGACGTCCTGGTAAAAGTTAACGAACTTACTTTCCCTGCAGATTTTTATGTGATAAAAATAGAGGAAGATAACACTACTGGATCTTCGGACCTCCTATTGGGCCGACCTTTCCTTAGTACCACTAGCACTAAGATCGACGTACGAAGCGGAACCCTTACGATAGAATTTGATGGGGAGATCGTGAAGTTTAATGTTTATGATGCCATTAGCCATCCAAGCAAAATTTTGAGCGTAAATCGTGTCGACATAATCAACTCATTAGTAGATGAGACTTTTGAGTTGATTTATGAAGATAATTATGAATTTATATATGATGACTATGAATCTATTAATAAGTTATTGTCTCCATCAAATACTAAACTTTTACCTTCTATTGTACAGGCTCCAAAATTGGAATTGAAATTGCTTCATGAACATCTTAAGTATGCATTTTTTGGGAAAGGTAATACCCTATCAATCATAGTTTCCAAAAAACTCTCTAAGCTCGAGGAAGAAAGTTTGATCCAGGTATTGAAAAGTCATAAAGATGCGATTGACTGGACCATTGCCGATTTAAAATGAATAAGCCCCTTAACATGCACACGCAGAATCTACTTGGAGAAAAACACAAAACTGAGGCGAGGGCCCAAAGGCAATTAAACCCGAATATGATAGAGGTGGTAAAAAAGGAGATAATCAAGCTGTTGGATGCTGACATAATCTACCCCATTTCTGATAACAAATGGGTAAGTCAGGTTCAAGTCGTGCCCAAGAAAATGGGTGTGATAGTAAAGAAAAATGCCGAAGGTGACTTGGTACCAACTCGAGTCCAAAATGGGTGGCATGTCTGTATTGATTATAAGAAGTTGAACTCTTACACTAGAAAAGATCATTTCCCTCTTCCTTTTATAGATCAAATGCTTAAATGTTTATCAGGTAAAACTCACTTTTGCTGTCTTGATGGATACTCAGGTTTTTTTCCAAATTCCAGTAGCACCAAAGGGTCAGGAAAAGACCACTTTTACATGTCCATTCAATACTTTTGCGTACAGAAAGATGCATTTGGACTTTGTAACGCACCAGCCACATTCCAGATATGCATGATGAGTATATTTTCTGAATATGTGGAGAAAATTATTGAAGTTTTTATGGATGATTTTACTGTGTATGGAAATTATTTTGATGAATGCCTTAAAAACCTCACAATAATTTTGAATAGGTGCATAGAATTTAATCTTGTCTTGAACTACGGAAAGTGTCATTTTATGGTAGACAAGGGTCTAATTCTAGGTCATATAGTTTCTACCAAGGGAATTGAGGTAGATAAGGCCAAAATCGACATTATTAATTCTTTACCATATCCCTTCACTGTAAGGGAAATTCGTTCTTTTCTTGGCCATGCAGGATTTTACAGGCGTTTCATAAAAAACTTCTCAAAAGTGGCTGAACCATTATGCGAGTTATTGCAGAAAGATAGGAAATTTGAGTTTGGCTCAAAATGTAAGGAGGCTTTTGATACACTCAAGCAGAAGTTGGTGACCGCTCCTATAGTGCAAGCACCAGATTGGAACTACCCCTTTGAAATTATGTGCGACGAAAGCGAACGTAGTGTGGGGGGTGTGTTAGGGAAAAAGATAGATAAAGAACCTCATGTCATTTGCTATGCCTCAGAAACCCTAGATGCTGCACAAAGCAACTACACTACTATGGAAAAAGAACTCTTAGCAGTTGTATTCACTTTAGATAAATTTTGATCTTATTTATTGGGATCTAAAATGATTATTTTTTCTAACCGTGCAGCTCTTAGTACTTGATCGCAAAGAAGGAGGCGAAACCAAGGCTCATTAGATGGATTCTGCTGCTCCAAGAATTTAACATCGAAATTCGTGACAAAAAGGGATGTGAAAACCTGGTGGCTGACCACTTGAGTAGGATAAAAACTCCATTTGATGATGTTCTTATAAAGGATGAGTTCCCTGATGAAAGCTTATTTTCGACTGAGGCTTACTGTCCATGGTATGCGGATATAGTTAATCTCTTAACCACAGGATCGTTACCCACTGAGTTAGCATGTTCCGTGAAAGACAAGCTTAGACGGGAAGCTCGGTATTACATTTGGGATGACCTATACTTGTGGAAACATTGTTCAGATCAAATAATAAGACGATGTGTTCCAGAAACTGAGGTAACCTCTATCCTTACTTTTTTGTCATACAGAAGCTTGTGGAGGTCACTTCAGCCCTAAATGAACAGCTCACAAGGTATTGGAGTGTGGGCTATATTGGCCCACAATTTTTCGCGACGCATATAACTTCTATAAGTCTTGCGATAAATGCCAACATACAGGTAACATCACTAAAAAAAATCAAATGCCCCTATCCCCAATTCATGTATGTGAGATTTTTGATGTATTGGGCGTCAATTTCATGGGTCCCTTTTATTTCTTCGTTTGGAAACATATATATACTTCTTGCAGTAGACTATATTTCTAAGTGGATAGAAGCAAAGCCTACTCGCAATGATAATGCTAAAACTATTGTGAAGTTTTTAAAATGAACTATTGTTTCTAGGTTTGGCACACCTCGAGCTTTGATCAGTGATCATGGCACCCACTTTTGCAACAAGGTCATGGAGGCACTATTATCAAAATATGGAGTTCATCATCGTATAGCAACAGCTTACCATTCCCAAACAAACGGTCTAGCAGAGATTTCGAACAGGGAGATCAAGTCTGTTTTGGAAAAAACAGCTCGGCCCAACCAAAAGGATTGGAGTCTTCGGCTCAATGACACACTTTGGGCCTATCGGACGGCGTATAAGAGACCGATTGGCATGACCCCATATCGACTTGTTTTTGGCAAGGCGTGTCATCTACCAGTAGAACTGGAGCACAAAGCTTATTGGGCTATTCGACAATGTAACATGGAGATAAAGCCCGTAGGGAAAGCCAGGAAATTGGACATTCAAGAATTAGAGGAAATCCGTGATGATGCTTACGAGAATGCTCGTATTTATAAAGACAAAACAAAACTGTTTCATGATAGGAAAATAGCTCAGAAGCATTTCTCGGTAGGGCAAAAAGTTTTTCTTTATAACTCCGTATTAAAGCTATTCCCAGGTAAGCTTCGATCTCGGTGGCAAGGACCTTTTATTGTGACTCAAGTCTTCACAAATGGTGTAGTTGAAATAGAGAGTGAAGAAACAGAGAAGCGGTTCGTAGTCAATGGCCAACGATTGAAGCCATTCTACGAGAATTTCCAGGGCTACACAATCGAAAAAATTCAGTTAGAACCACCATAGAACCATTCACGGCGTTGAGCTAACGACGTTAAACAAGCGCTTGTTGGGAGGCAACCCAATTTTTATTTTTTTTATTTTATTATTATTATTATTTATTTATTTTATTTTATTATATTATTTTATTATTTACTAATTCATTTTTGGATACTTATAAAATTCTCTTTTTCTAGGTAAACCTAAACATAAATAGGGAGAAAGGAGGAAAGACACACATGCAGCCAAACAGCTCTTATTCTAACCCTATTCTAGCCTAGAATGCCTTATTCCTGCCCTAGATTACCCCTAACCTATAGTCAAGTAACCTTATACCTGCAGCCAAACACCACCTTTCAGCAACTAAAACACCCCAAACCCTAACATTTTTCACCTATTTTTTACCCCCAAATCTTTTTCTCAAATCCCCTAGTCGCCGAACCCATCTCCTCAACCCCTCTCACCGCCGAAGGCCGCCCACCATGGTGCGAACTCGCAGTTGCGCCACCGTCAAGCCCTCTTTCACCATGAACCACTGTTGGCGCTGCTTCTCTGTTCCCCAATCAATCAATTTGAGTGACGCTACTTCTTCCTCTTCTTCTTCTTTCTTGATGCACGGTGCCTTTCCCTCACCTTTCGTTTCTCCCACGCCATCGCTGAACCTCACCGAAGTCGCTTCATTCTCTTCACTCGGTGCAACACCGACCGTGCCATCGTACCCCTAGCGTACGCCACAGTGCCACGGTCTTTTTCGCCCCCTCCCAACAACGTGGTTTCTTATTCTCCAAGTCACACAATGTCAGTGCTGACCCCATCTCCGTCGCCTTCCCTTTTCAATGCTGAGCCCATTCTCAGCTTACTACCACCGGTGCGAATGGAGGCACCACGGCTGACAACCCGATCCATACAATCGCCTATGAAGGTGACCACGCCATTTAGCCCAACCAGCAACCGCAGCTACGAGCTCTACCACCGACACCATCGACGCCCTTAAAAATGCCGAACGTTCTTGTAGCACCGAGAGTCACCATAACCAGCACCGTTTCCCACTCGTGGACGAACCTATCGGTCTCTTGCATCTGTTCTACCACCTGAGTGCCATTTACACGGTAACTTAATCTTCGATACTACTACTAGCCGAAATAGGTATGATCATTTACGCCATAAACAACTCATACCTTGCAAGTGTTTATCACTGCCTGTATTGGATGCTTTACTTATTGGACCTGATGTTACCAATTATTTTCGCAATGTTGGTTGGAATGGAAATTTTGATATTATTCACTGTGCTTATTATGAATTGGTATTGGAATTTTACTCCACATTTCATTTTCAGCGACACAGTAATATTTCATTAGATACACCTAGTGTGGTTCGGTTTTGATTACTAGGTACCTTGCATCGTTTGTCCATTACTGATTTTAATATTGCACTATCTTTTGTGATTGAGGACTATTCTATGACCAACGATTATGAAAACAGTCTATGTACTTTTCCTGTAGATTTTGGCACGGACGAGGCCTTTGCTTTATTGACTGATAATGCCGAATCCACATATAGCCCGAAAACCTTAAAGAATTTGTGGTTTCGTAACCCCGCCTTATGTTACATACACTGTTACTTGGGCTATTGGTATGCGCTTCAATTCAAACATGTTATAAATGCAAAACGACCTCTAATTTTGGGCTCTTTTATTACGCAGCTGTTATTTTCTCTGCATGGTACTAATGCTCCTATTTCAGAATTACATGTTACTTGTCAGGCCGATTCTTTGGATGTTCGATGTCTCGACTCGATGGGACTGCTTCTTGGCACTCCATCCTCCTTCCTTTTTGTCCCTCCAGGCATTCGCACCGCACCAACTGAACGAGTCTTTCAACGACGAAATCATGACAACGCACCCACTCAAGCCTAACCTTCGATGACAGTTGAACAACGCCTTGAGCGTATCGAGGCCTGGCTCGACACTTTTGACCAGCAACTAGCAGATCTCATTGCCATCATACGCGAACGACAGTAATTACACGGGGAGTTCCTCTACACCTTTTTCTACAATTTTATTTTATTCCACATTGAGGACTATGTGCTTTAAGTAGGGGGAGTCCTCATTATTTCTGTCATTTTAGATGCTGAATTTTTTTTGTTGCTGCTGATTTGGTTGTTGCTGCCCATATAATTTTTTTTACGAATATTTTGCCTCTTTTCATGCCCAAGAATTTGATCACAACTTGCCCACTGTTTGACCCACATGCATGATTCTTATGTACTGAGTTAATTATGATTTTGCTTGATAGATTTCATCTCCACTATTTTATTTCTTTTATTTTAAATAATTATGATTAATGAAGTTAACCTTATCTTGATTTTGGTAAATTTCATTAAGTCTACATTTAATACAATTGCATGCTTAAAATATGTTCATGACTATTAGGGTGTTACTGAAACTTATTTTTGACACTTGATTGGTTTTCCTAAGTCCTTCAAAATTAAAATTTCGTTTAATAATAATAATGTTTCCGTGGTTATGAGTGCAGCTTAAGACATGACTAGCTGAGTAACCGGGGTAGGGTGTTTGGGTCATCATCTTATTTCGCGTCAAAAGGTTGTGTGACGTGTTAGGTAAAACTCCACTAACCGAAATTAATTATCTAAGAATATGTTGGGCTAAGTAACCGGGGTGGGGTGCTTGGCTGTCATCTCTCTTCGCGTCAAAAGGTTTAATATGTTCTTAAGAAAAATAAAAATTAGGAGTATGTTGGGCTGAGTAACCGGGGTGGAGTGCTTGGCTGTCATCTCTCTTCAAGTCAAAAGGTTCAATATATTCCTAAGTAAAAATAAATAAATAAAATTAAAATTCTATAAAAAAAAAGAAAAAAAGATGCATTAATAAAATTTGGGGACTAAAGGCAGAAATAAATTAGGTGTCTTGATAGGTTTGGTAAATTACCTAATTTTCATGAAATAACCCAAGTCGATCTTAATTTTGTGTGTGTTAATTGGAACACTTTTTCAATTTTATTTAAATCAAGCTAAAGGTTCTCTTTATTTTTCGTATGCATTTTGACTAATTTTTATAAAATTTTGGTGTAGAATTTCTTTCATAGCAGGATTTAATTTTCACGGTGGGCAGGAACCATACTTGAGGGCAAGCATGGGCTAAGTAGGGGGAATTTGATAATACTCTAGAACGTCATATTTTTATGTGCTAATTATATATTTATTTTGAGTATGATGCTACTAATTTGGGCTATTTATGGTCTTTTATCTTTTAGGGACTAAATTGGAGGCAAGAGAAAATTTAAGGGTAAAAAGTGCCAATTTGAAGATATAATAGGCTAACATGCAAAGAAGCAGAGAAGTGGTGCCAAAAATGCAAACATGGAAGACCTAAGGACTAAAATGCAAAAGAAGATATTTTATAGCACAAGAATATATTTTAATTTCAATTATATTAGGATAATTATTAAGGATTTTATTTAGATTTAATTCTAGGATTTATTTTCATTTATCTTTATTTATCTTTAATTATCTTTATTTATTTGTATTTATCTTTTAGAATTTTATTAGAAATAGACTAAGTTTTCTAGTACTATAAATAGGGGATGGAGTGGCACATATTTGACATCTTTTTTTTTCCTGTAAACACTCCCTCTCCCAAAAACTTTGTCTTTTTGTTCTCTCCATATTTCTTCAATAAAAATCCCATATCTATTTTATTTATTTCTTTCCCACAAATCATGAGCTACTAAACCAATCTAGCCGAAGGTTGTCCAAAAAGGTTCATGAGGCTTAGAATCCGCCCTTAGCCTTCTCAACAGGGTATTCATCGCTTCTCCGCACTATGGGGCTGACGCTTCTATCCATCTCCCTTAATAGGTGATATTTTCAACTTGTGCAAGGAACAGTCGCTTTGTACGTTTTGTGAAGATTACATTGTCGGTTCGTTGGCTTTCTGCGTTAGAGGTTGGCGAATCCAAGAGACAAAACGGTGTGGTATTCGCCGTTGGGAAGTGGTGATCTAGCAGAAGATAGTCTCACAAAAGCTATTATTGGCTAGAGTCAGGTTCCGCCAAATCTTAAGTCTAAATCTTTGGAGCTGGTGGTCGTAGGCATCCTCTTCCATTATAACTGGCTTATTCTGCTCGAGAAGGGTTATTTAAAAGTCAAGGATTGAACCCAAGGCGGAACGAGACAACCGGAGGCTGGAATCTTGCCACATAAGAAACTTTCTCTTTTCCCAACTCTATTTATTTTTCCTCATTTAATTTCTGCAATTTATTTAATTTTGCAATTTCAATTCACTTTAAATTCTATTTTTATTTTTCCAGATTCTTAATTTTATTTTTTTTATTTTTCAGGAATGCAGGTTTTCTTGGCCAAGAAATTGTCTAGGATTTCAAGAAACGTGAATTCGTACAATCCGGTCCCTGAGGATTCGACCCTACTTCCCCTTTACTGTTATTTTTACTATTTTATAGGGAATAAGATATTTTTGGTGCTCTCAACGACACATCACAACTATAATGTATTTTACTCTAAATACTTTAGAATTCACCTAATTTTTACTCAAATGAGGTTGAAGTGTGTGAAAAGTACTTATTTAAACAATTTTACAAATGTTAAGCCCTTAAATGAGTATTTTGAAAGGTTTGGCCCTTATTTAAGCTAACCTATAAAAGGTTAAGCCTTTATCCTTTTAAAAAGCATTTGAAAAAATACTTTTAAAAATATTTTTCATTCAAAACAACAATAGAGAACAAGCCCAACTAGTGTTCTTCCTTACAGTGAGATGATCTAATCTGGTTTGGTCTCCAACTTTGACAAGTGTAAAAGCAAATAACAAAAGGTTCCCCAATCCCAATGCTGCCTAACATATTCAAATTTGACTACTCACAACATTAAAATTATTATTCACAACTTTTGATAAGCAATTTTCAACCACAACAATAATGGAGAGCAAGCCCAATTAGCGTTCTTCCTTGTAGTGAGATGATTTGGTCTGATTTGATGATTAACTTGGACAAAAGTAAAAGCAAATAACAAAAAGGTCCCTATCACACCCTGAACCAAGGACTAGGAGATGCCACATATCTGTGAGATAGAATCTCACATATATGTTAGGCTACTAAAAAAGGAACTAAAATCAAATAAGCTAAACATGTTTTTTTTTGTAACATAAAAATATCTAATTACAATTTATAAACATTAATAAAGTTTGAGAATCCGAAAATAAATTTTAAAATAAACAAAGTAAACTAAGAGAGTTACGACAATTCATTAAGTCTAAAAGTGTCTCTCTTTAGATATCTCATGTACACAACCAAAATTTGAACCTGAAAAATAATAAAAGAGAAAGTGAGTACATACTATTCAGTAAGTAACTAATATTCCATTCAGTTGGGTTAAACAAACATAAAAATGTTTAGGCCAAAATGATTGATTAAAGGCATGTATGGAACCATCTTTAGAAATCCATCATAAATTGAAAATCGAATTTCATAACATGCACATGTATAAGCCAAAACAAAATTTCTAAGTGTATATATAATTATACGTGGTACAACTCCTTTTACAAGGTATGGTCACCTTTACCCTGATGACAAAGGTATGAAATCACATTTATTACAGTGGCATGGGTCTGAATTGTACCATTATTATTAATTTGTGGTATGATTGAAACTGGTTTCTAAAAATAGAATACATGTCAACATGAGCAACATTTAACCCTTATTGGCGGGATCGAAACATAATGTATTAGGAACAAATTCTAAAATACAAAAAGATTGGATTATCTTTAATGTGTCTTATCTTATACGAAACATATTGCACATACAAAATATTTTTCAAAAAGCATATTTCTCAAACTTGTTCCACATGCCAAAACATACCTAAATAACATATATATACCAAAACATATTTCAATAGCATATGTGTTACTAAAACAATATTTAATAGCATAAGTGTACTGATAACTCTTGAAAAGAGTTATATTTCATGCCTTTAGACTTGATTAATTGCCTGTACTTAGGTAAGTTTGCTATTAGTCCATGAAGAGAGGCATTCCTGCTAACATAGAATAGCTTTTTGATCCGGAGATTGACAAAACCTTATGGAGAAATAGAAAATAATTGAGAAAAATGGCTGGAAACTAGAGTGATCTTTAACGATAATCCAAATTATCACAATGAAAATCCTCTCATTAGACGTGTGGTGGATGATCGAGATAGGCTAATTAGAGAACATATTGTTCCAATTATAGATTATCTAAATCTAGGGATAGTTAGACCAAATATACAAGCTCAACAATTCGAGTTGAAATCAATAATGTTCCAGATGTTACAAACCATAGGACAGTTCGGTGGACTCCCCAATAAAGACCCACGATTACATTTAAGACTCTTTTTAGAAGTATGTGATTCATTTAAATAGTAGGGTGTTCTTGAAGACGCATTGAGACTTAAGCTATTCCCATATTCTTTAAAAGATCGTGCGAAGGCATTGCTAAATGCTTTTCCATTGGGAATAGTGGCATCATGGTATGATTTTTGTCAGAGATTCTTGCTACGGTATAACTTGCCTATTATGAATGCTAAGTTGAGAAACGATATTACATTTTTTCAATAGATGGAGGATGAGATGCTATATAAAGCTTGGGAACGATTTAAGGAGTTAGTTCAAAAATGTCCAATGCATGGATTCCAACATTAGACTCAAATGGAGATGTTTTACAACAGACTGAATGCACACACAAGGATGGTAGTTGATACGTCTGCCAATGGTACGTTGTTGGACAACACTTATAATAAAATATACGAGATCTTGGAAAAGATTGCCAACAACTATTATTAGTATCTGACCATGAGAGTTGGGACGACTGAAAGAGCTACTGGAACCATCGAGCTTGATGCAATCATTTCGTTAATGGCCGAGGTATCTTCTCTAGCTAATATGATTAAAAACATGAAAAATCCAACTGTAGTCCATGAGATGAAATCAACAGAGTTGTCATGTGTTTATTGTGGGGAAAATAATATGTTTGACGAATGCCTATCAAACCCAGCATCAATATACTACAGGGTGGAAGCAACATCTGAATTTTAGTTGGGGTAATTAAGGTGCAGAAATTTCAAAATTGTCGTAAGCCAAAATGTCAACAATGCACCGCTTGGTTATGTTCAACTTATGCCGAGGCATAAATACTAAATACGGTCAAGCATCATCTTTTAAATCCATTGAAGTTTTGTTAAAGGAAATTATGGCCAAGAATGATGCTGTAATTCAAAGTTAGGCTACATCTCTCTGAGCTCTTGATAATTAAGTAGGGAAAATAGTGAATGTTCTAAATTCAATGCCACAAAAAGTATTGCCAAGTGATATCGAGAAGTCAAGAACACAAGGCAGAGAGTAGTGCAAGGCTATCACCCTTAGAAGTGGGACTCAGTTGAGTGATGTTGTTCACGATGTCGCTATAGGAGAGGATAATACAAGTAACAACCAGGTAAAGATCTCAGATCCATCTGAAAAACATACTACATTTAAGAAGGGTAAGTAGAAGAATGTTGTGGCAAAACCAGATCAGGTTGCCAATAAAAATGTCACAGCAAAATAATATCATCAACCTAAAGTACGACCGCCTCTACCTTTTCCACAACAATTCTATAATTCCAAATAAAATGCTCAATTTAAAAGATTTTTAGAGGTTTTCAAGCAACTTTACATTAATATACCACTAGTTAAAGCTTTAGAGAAAATGCCCAATTACATGAGGCTAAGTAGAAGTATTGTTGACCTTTTCGGAATCAAGTTCAGAATGATAGGTTGAGGCACGTCGGTTAATTGTTAGTGCGTAGAAAGCGTATATCAGGTGTGTGTTCTAAACCTGTGTAACTTTGGTATCAAATTATTATTGGATTCTATGGAATTTGGCAATTTCTTGTGTGTTTTAGAAATTGATTAATTGAAGTGTTGTATTGTTATTAAATTGTATGAAATTCTGTATATTTTGGGATATTTCTGAGTTACAAAGGGTTGGGGACTTTTCGATATCAAAAGCACAATTTTTAGCTTGTTTCGGTGTGGTTTCGTAACCAACCGGGTGGCCATACAGGTGTTGCTACACACGGGTAGTCCACACGGTCGTGTGCAATTAGGAAATTAGGGTTTTTGACATTTTTGGTGCCATACGACCTTGTGGCTACTGTTTGGGGATTTTGTCTATTTTCACACGGACGTGTACCTTGGACACACAATCTTGTCCCTTAACCACATAGGCATGTGTGATTTCGACACGGTTGTGTCTACTCTACTCTTTATTTTGGCACTTTTGGATAGTGAGTTACACGGTCTACTCACACGACCATATAACTCAGACACACGAGCGTGTGTCTCCTCCGTATGGCCATGTTGTTCTTCACACGGTCTAGACCTTTCCACACGATCATATGGCCCTATTTCACAGATTTTTGTTTTGTGTTGTAAGTTGACCCATTTCAATTCCTCTATAGTCCAACGTTCATTGATGCTTCTGTAAATGTGTTGGGACTCTATTTTTCGATCGCTTAGATAGCGAATGTGTATTTACAATTACTAGATTTAAGTTAATTGTTTGTTTATGTGCTTAAGTGATGTGATAAATGAATTTGAGGTATTTTTGTTATCATTATATATTGGTTGTGATACAAGTAAAACTGATTCTGAAATTGACCGATTGAATATGAGTTTTTGTATCTGTGAGACTGTTAGTGTTTGGTGTGCATTCATACATTTGCATAAAACTGGGGTTTTTGGTTGCGAAGAGAAGGAAGACTGATTAATATATTATAATAAGTGTGTTAATTAATATGTGTTTGAAATGCTTTGAATACATTTTTGTAAACTGGATTACCGGGTTGAGTTTCTTTGTATGTGATTCGTGTGCATTTGCTTATTTGGAATATTTTATGTTACTCTGTTTTGTCGATTTTTTTTATTTCGGACTCACACTAAGCTCACGTAGCTCACCTAACCTTAATGTTTCTTTCTTTTAGGTACTTTCCATATTCGAAAGCTGGACTCGACATAGCGGAGGTCTCGAAGTTCTCTGATCAATTTGATTTCAAATAATATTGTGATAAATTATTCAAATTATGCACACAAGTCTAAGTGCACAGTGGTACGAGGACTTTTTTATTACTTTGAAATTGTTCAAGAACGCCAATTTGATTTACTCCTAACTGTTTTTAAACACCTATTGAATGTTGTTTCAAAAGATAACTACGTTTCATTTCACTCACTAAATTTACGAAGCATAATGGTTTAGCAAAGAATTTTCCATGTTTATAACAGGGTTTTATTTCCACCTCTTTAGGTGGTTAATGTAACCTTTGAAATTTGGTCTAACTTCTAGGTCGAGTTTCTGGTGTTACACTTAAATCCTTCGAACCCTTAATTTTGAGATATTACATAACATTTTTGAAAACAAATGCACAGATTAGCTAAATTGAGCTACAACAATCTAAAAAAACATAAAAAAAATTTTATGAAAAACGTATCTTAAATTTCTCCACATAAAAGGGTCGAATGTGTGAAGAAATTTTGAAGCTTCTCCCCCACTTCTTCAATGGTGGAATCGGTTAAGGAAGAAGAGAATGACCAGCATTTCTCTTTCCTTTCACTTTTACCAACTTAAATCTTATTATAATATATAAAATCTAACTAAAATTCTACGGTACATCATGCCATTGCCGTCCACTAAAACTTAGGAGGGTCTAATTTCCATTTTAATCCTCTAACCATTAATATTTAAATTTCATAACTATTAGAAATTAATAAAATTAACTTTTGCGATTTTTGTGATTTAGGCTTTGTCCCTAATTTATCACTAAGCCGTTAAAATTTCTAATTCAAATTTCAACTCATTCCTAGCATAGCTCTATAAGTATTTAATAAAAATATCTATGAGTTTGGTTTACGAAAACGAGGTCCCGAAATCATAATTTTTAACACCACTAACCTTCGAATCGTTACAGATTTAAACTTTTTTTTGTTAGTTTTCTTTTTTTCAATTTCTTAATTAAAAGATTTCTTTTATAATTTTTTCCATTGTTATTTTCTAATCGTTCAGTCTAATTTAATATCAATAAAATTTGATATTAGATGTGTGAGATGTGAAATTGTGTTTCCCTCTTTTATATCAATAAAATTTGATATTAGATGTGTGAGATGTGAAATTGTGTTTCCCTCTTTTCATTGGTGTTCGTTAATTTTTCAAAATTTAGTTTCGCTCCTTATATTGGCATTCACAAATTTTTTTTATATATGAAAAGATAGGTCTGTCTCATAAAATCATTATATATAAAAACAATATTATAAAGAAGAAGATATATATAAATATATAAATCTTCTACTAATAATATTGTTTAAAAAATTTCAGCATAAAAAAACATAAGCACAAAATTATGAATTTAATTTAAATTAGGATGATATTAAAAATAACATTTTAAGCACCCAATAGTAACATGTCACATTATATTATATTTTTTAAGGTGTATAAATAATATAATACATCAAAAATATCAAATTAACTCTTATTATTATTTTTACTCTAAAATTAAATTGTTTTTAAATAAAATGTAAAACTCTAAACTCTAAACCCATTTAAAGCTTACTTACTAATCTAACCCTTTCCTAAATTATAAATCTAATTGAAAAAAAACTGATAAACGTTACATTACTATTATTATTGATTTTATTAAAAGTTTTACTCTAATTTTATGTAATTAATTAACACAGATTTAATTATTGTTAAAAGAGAATTAATCTAATGTTAGATAGTGTATATTGATTAGAAATTCCATTAAAAATAAAAAGTGACACATTATTATTAGAGGTCTAAAATTGATTTTTAGAATCATCTAAACATAATTTAAACCCTTAGTAATTTTATTAAAAGTTTTACATTAATTTTTCCAATTAATCAACACTAATTAAGATTTAAATATTATTAAGGAGAATTAATTTATTATTAGAAAATATATAATATTAATTAAAATTCTTTTTAAAAGATATAAACAATAAACTATTAGGGTAAACTATTAAAATAGTCATTGTTGCTTATCTCGGGTTACATTTTAGTCACTTATATTTGAAATGTTATATTTTAGCCACTTACTCTATCGTGTTGTAACATTTTAGTCACTTAGCCGTTAATTGTCGTTAACGGTGTAATAGTAAGCTGACATGGCACGTTAAATCATCATTTCAAATAAAAATTTTAGATTAATTTATTCAATTGGTCCCCATATTCTTTTTATTTTGAGCAATTTAATTTTTTCTTTTTTTTTCTTTTAACTTTCTTCTTCTTTTTTTCCATTCTCTTCTGCTTCTCCCTTTGTTTTCTTCCCTTCTCCATTTCTTTTAACATAGTTTTTCTATGTTTTACATTTGTTAAGACTAGTCCCTATACTTTTATTTTTTTGAACAATTTTATTTTTTCGAGTGAGACGAGCTTGTGGACTAGTTTTAACAAATGGAAAATATAGAAAAACTACGTTAAAAGAAATAAAGAAGGGAGGAAAACAGAGAGAGAAGCAGAAGAGAATGGAAAAAAAAAGAAAAAAAAGAAAGTTAAAAAATTATAAAAGAAAAAAATTAAATTGCTCAAAATAAAAAAAATAGGGACCAATTGTAGAATTTAGCCTAAAATTTTCGTTTGAAATGATGATTTAATGTATCAGGTCAGCTTATCGTTACACCGTTAACAACAATTAATGGCTCAGGGACTAAACTGCTACAACATGATAACGTAAATGACAAAAACATAACATTTCAAACATAAATGATTAAATGTATCCTGAGACAAACTAAAATAAAAATTTTAATAATTTGCCCAAACTATTACTGGATGTCTAAAAGTAACTTTTAGTATATCCTAATTTAATTTAAACTTTAAAATAATTTTGAGTTAACTTACTAATAATTTTTAAATCTAAACACATGTAATTTAATGAATCAATCAATTAAATATTACATTATAATCCTAAAAGCATGACTACACTTTGATATTATAAAAATTATGGTATATAATCAATAATTTATTTTTATACTATTAAATATCTATCATGTACTGTTATAGAATTTCTACTACAATTTTATTAGCTGCTGTTATGCTATTAAGAATTACAACTATTAATCAATTATTTATTATTTTATCATATGCTACTATTTTATAATTACTTTTTTCTTAGTTAAGAAGTTTACTATATTTTATGTATAAATTACATTGATAATAATTTAATGATTCCAGGAGTTTAGACATTAAACCGTTAAAAATATCAATTTGGGCATTAAAATTAGGGACATAAAAATTTTGGTCATATAACCATTAGAGACTAACGATTGGATGGTGTAACAGTGTTATGACACATGTACTTGATATCCAAATCATCATATATTTAAGTGTTTATTATAGACTACATTAATCAATTAAGAAATTCTAATCAAAATATGAGAATTTCATAATGTCAAAATAAAGAACTCATCACTTAAAAAGTTAGTGACCAAATTATAAACTTTTCAAAGTTAGATAACCTAAATAAAATATTTTAAAAATAAATGATAAAAATTGTAATTTAAATTTTAAGAAAAAAAATTTTAAAAGTAGTAATGCTATGCAGATATGTGGCATGTTACACGTTGTAAAAATAGCATAGATGTGTTACATTATCATTTTATCGAATAATTAGTAACAAAAACATGAATAATAAAAAAATTTAACATGTTTAGTTTTTCTGCTTAAATTGGTTACTTGAATAGTTTGATGTGAAATTATTTATATTAATAGTTTATGTAAAATTTTTAAATTATATATAATTATTCTAATATTTATTAAAATAATTTAAAATCTAAAATAAATTAATAATAATTACATAATAATAAATATTTTTTTCGTCATTGGATCATGTAGTATGTTTGACATTTTTCTTTTCTTTCCTCTCTTTTCTTTCTTTTGTTTTTAGAAAACATGTAGCATTCATTTTTTAAGAATATAGTTCCAAGCAAAGGCTTAAAAGACTAATAAACAGAACAATAGAGAGAAGCAGAAACCATCAAAAGCAAAGGGAAATAACATGTACTAGGATAGTCCTTACACTACCATAAGTTTATTGTAAACCATAGTAAAAGATCATAAGATGATTTCACACATTACACTCTATCTTTGATTTCCTTATCTTCAACACCATGGCTGTCGCCATTTTGGTACATCAATTAAGACACACTAGCAATGTTCTTACAAATTTCAATAAACTTTCGAGAGAAAGGAAGTTTCGCCATTTGATCCTCATTTATCTTTTTCCATGTTGCGCCAATTAACTTCCTTATGTGTCCACGAGCTTCTTCTTCAGATACTCCACTTTCGTACATATAACATTGGACTGATTTAGGAATATCACCTCTTTTTAACTCATGCTAGTCCCCCCCCAAAAAAAAAAATACAGCAAGGATATCAGTATTAGAGTAATTAATTCATGGAAATGTCAAGTTTACAACTACATATTGCTTGCCGGTGATGTCCCTAAATCGTTTGTTAATTGTATAATTAAGGAGGACCCATATATTATATCGGAGTCATTTTCTTGGATGTTGTGCAATCCCTCTTCCGTTATATGGTCAGTTACCAAATAAGAATGAGCAAGCATTAAAGAACCCCCTACTGAAATCCAAGCATTATCAATGTACTCTTGTAAGGTTGGCGTATATCTAGTGTGATACCATTTTGCCTCCACCAAATATGCTTTACAAAGATCTGTCCACTAAATGAATAAAACAAATCAAATAGAGTTGATGAGGAAAAGCAAGAAAAAGACTAGAAATTGGTTTAATACCAGTTTCTTGAGGAAGGGAATGACATCTATCCCTTGTTCCTTAAGAGTGTCAAAAGCCATTTCATTTATGGAATTGTAAAGAGCATGATAATATATCTTCATATAGTTTGGAAGCCTATGTATTTCATTTATATCCCATCTGAAATTACACCAATATTATATATATTAAAGCTTATTAAACATTGGTAAGAATTGCCAAGAGAAGATAAAATTAGATGTACAAAACTTTCAACAACATCCGTGAAGAGCTTTAACTCATCTAATGTTCCACAAACATCATAAACATCATCTATAACTGTTATTAGCGCATTGACCATTGTATGAAATATTCTACTTTTTCCATTTTGAGGAGCAATTATCATTCCCGCACTTCATAAAATGTTTTCCATCAGCCTATCTCTAGCAAAGTTAGACCTCTTGCCAAGATCAAGTTCCTCCCACCATCTAAATAATAAAAGTAAAAAGAAAAACAAAATCATACTTGTGCTAAAGCACATGCGAGTTAATTTTGGTCTAATATGTAGTAGGCATACTTACGTTGAAACATATCTAAGATCTTCCCGGTGTATAGATTGGACTATATTGTAATCCAATATGGAAAGCTCTAAGATAATGGGATTTTTGTCCTTGTTTTTCTCATACACGTCTATGAACCATCTAGCTTCCAACCTTGGCATCCTCCAATGTAGAGGAAGCCCCAAGGCATGGTCCACAAGCATCCAAAGATATTGATGATCATTGTTCTCCTTCAAATATTGTTTGAGAAGTTTAGCTACTAATTCTCTAGCACTCTCTAACATTGTTTCACCTTCTAATATGAGGTATGAAGCCTCATACAGGCTGAGCAGTCCCTTGAAATCTTGATTAAGGCTTGATTTAATGTTTCCAAAATCATCCATAAAACAAGTTAAAACATCTAGTGGATAAAAATAATTCAATGTTAAGTATCACTAAATTAGATATAAAATTTGATACATCCAATTTTTTAATTTTTGGTTTTACCTTGACCCACCTTATACCCATGTTGTCTAAGCAATCTAAATTCAAGAGCTGTAGCATATAAATTGTCTTTCTTCCATGAAACAGTACTAATGCGATCGATACTTATATTCTTCAATGTTTTGTTTATTTCAGTGTCAAAGTGATAGGACAAGCCAAGTCTTTGTAAGGTATCAATAAGCTCAAGTTTCTCCAAAGGATCCACCATATTTCCAAGCATCATCCTCACTTCTTCCTTCAGTTTGCTTGCTCGTACCTTGTACGATTCATCCTATACACACAGGTCACATCAAGTTTTTGTTAGCTTACTCCAAATTTATCTTTATTAGGGAAAAAAAAGGAAAATCAAAACAAAATTAAATAGTGTCAACTGCAACATATATATGCACTAAGAATGTGAAATATACTTATACAAAATCATTTCTGAGTGACTGAACATAACCATAATCCCAAATAGAAGGGTGGTAATTAGCCGATCGTCTAGTTATGTTGGTGTCTTCAATAGAAGTTTTGTTTGTAGTATCACTTTGTGAGGCGGAAAAAACAGTTAACCTTCGGAGGCTTGACCCATTGTATGAGAAGCTTTTCCATTTTGAGTGTACGAGAAAACTGCACAATGAAAATGAACTAAACAGGCAAAACGCCATTTCCAAAGCTTCAAACTACTGCTTAATAAATCGTTATCACTTGGTATGAAGAATGAATTGGAACAATGCGAAGTTGTATATATAGAAGTATTTTTTGTTGATACATACATTAACAAACATTAATATGTAAAAAAAAAATATTGAAGGCGGATAAGGTATGTTATATTTTACTCTTAAAAAATAATATAAGTTATAAATATTGACATTAAAAAAATAGTACATGTTGTTAGTGCCTATATTTTTTAAATAAATTATATTTTATGGTTAATTTAGTAAGTTGTTAATGTTTGTTTAGTAAAATACGATTCACATGCTTTTATTTTTCTTGTACTTTTTGTCTTGATGATTTTTATTTATATTATTAATTTTTACTCGTTTTTATGTGAGTGATATTCTCAAGTAAAAATATATTATATTATTTTAAATAATTAGAATACAAAAATAATTCCTTAAGATATTTCAGATGATCTATGATCAAACTTTGTTTACGGAAGTTTTATTTCTTTGTGGACCTCTACACAAATGGTAATTATTTTAATGAAGACAAACTGACAAATTTCAGTAATACACCACATCATGCAGGCTTTTTTTCAAAATTGTCCTCAATAACTGATTATTTTTAAAAATAACCCAAGAGTAAAATTTTGTACAAAAATGACTTGTTTTCTACAGTGTATATTGGTGCCAGTCATCTCACCCCCGGCACCACCTTCCATCATCCTGTAATCATCGCTTGATGATTGCTCGGTCTATAAAAATGAATTATTTTTAGAGTTAGGCACTATGTTCATTGACACCAGTGTATTTTTTTTTTTCAAATACACTTTAATAATACTAGTATTCGGGATATAAAAATAATGGTTTTAATAAGTTTCAGCGTCCATGTTATCGACATCAATTCAAATTTTAAAATTATAATCCTAAAACATAACTACACTTTGATATTATAAAATTATGGTATATAATCAATAACTTATTTCTATACTATCAAATATCTATCATGTACTGTTATAGCATTTCTACTAGAATTTTATTAGCTACTGTTATGCTATTAAGAATTACAACTATTTATCAATTATTTATTATTTTATCATATGCTACTATTTTATAATTACTTATTTTATTAGTTAAGAAGTTTATTATATTTTATGTATAAATTACATTGATAACAATTTAATGATCCGAGGAGTTTAGGCTCAAACATTCAACTGTTAAAAATATCAATTTAGGCAGTAACATGGTACATAAAAATTTTTGGTCACATAACCGTTAGAGACTAACGACTGGATGGTGTAGCAATGTTATGACACATGTATTTGATGTCCAAATTCATTAGTGAAGTATTTGATATCTAAATCATCATATATTTAAGTGTTTATCATAGATTATATAAGGCAATAAAGAAATTCTAATCAAAATGTGAGAATTTCATAAAATCAAAATAAAGAATCCATCCCTTAAAAAGTTAATGACCTAAATTGTAAACTTTTCAAAGTTAAATGATCTAAATAAAATTATTTAAAAGATAAATGATCAAAATTTTAATTTTAATTTTAGGAAAAAAATATTTTGAACAGTAATAATGCTATGCGGATATGTGGCATGTTAAACATTGTGAAAATAACATATGGTCGATGTTGTTACATTATCATTTTATACAATAATTAGTAACTAACACATGAATAATAAAAATTCAACATCTTTACTTTTTGTGGTTAAATTGATTAGTTTAATAGTTTGATGCCAAATAATTGATATTAATGGCTTATATAAACTTTTAAAATTATATTTAATTATTCTATTATTTATTAAAAATAATTTAAAATCTAAAAATAAGTTAATAATAATTACATAATAATAAATTTCTTTTGGTCAAGGGCTCATGTGATATGTTTGGCACTGATCTTTTCTTTCCTTTCTTTTTTTCTTTTAATTTTAGTAAACATGTAGCATTCCTTTTATAAGAATAGAATTATAAGCAAAGACTTAAAAGACTCATAAATAGAACAGGAGAGAGAAGCAGAAACCATCAAAAGCAAAGGAGATCAACATGTATTAAGATAGTCCTTACACTATCCTAAGTTTATTGTAAACCATTCTAACAGATCATAAAATGATTTGACACATTCACTAAAAACTAAGAATTTTTTTGGCAATAATTCCAATGTTCTTAATCATTTGGGAAAAAAAATTGGGTGGACAAATAATGATAACACTCTATCTTTTGTTTTCTTATCTTCAATACCATGACCATCGCCATTTTTGTAATTAATAAAGACACTCTAGTAATGTTCTTAATAATTTCAATAAACGTCCAAGAGAAAGGAAGTTTAGCCATTTGATCTTCATTTATCTTTATCCATGTTGTGTCAATTAACTTCCTTATGTGATCACGAGCTTCTTCCTTAGATGTTCCTCTTTCATACATATAACATTGGACTGATTTAGGAACATCACCTCTTTTTAGCTTATACTAGCCCAAAAAATAAAAATAAAAAATAAAAAATAAGGCACGCATATTAGTATTAGAGTAATTAATTAATGGAAATTTCAAGTTTACAACTATATATTGCTTACTGATGATGTCCCTAAATCATTTGCTAATCATGTAATTATGGAGGATTGATATATATATATATCAGAGTAAGTTTCTTGGATGTTTTGCAATCCCTCTTCTGTTATATCATCAGTTACCAAATAGGAATGAGCAAGCATTAAAGAACACCTTACTGAAATCCAAGCATTATCGATGTACTCTCTTAGAGTTGGCGTATATCCAATGTAATACCTGTTATGATTAGGATCTGTTAATTAGTTAGGAGTTTGTTAGCAGTTAGTTCAATTATTTTTTCTTGTATATAAACAGATGTAATGGCTTTTACTCATTTTTAATTTTTGAGAAGTATTCTTCAGATTCCATTTCTTAACATGGAATTAAGAGCCACGACTTAAGGGTTTCTTGGGCCATTTTCAAATTTCTTTTCTCTCTCACATTTTTTTTACGTCAATGGCAGCCACCATTGATTTCAATCATCCACTGTATCTTCATCCTTCTGATACACCTGGGATTGTTTTGGTGTCTCACCAACTCGTTGGCATTGACAACTATAATGTCTGGAGCCGATCTATGCGAATCGCTCTTCTCGCTAAGAATAAACTTGGATTTGTTGACGGAGACAGCAAGAAAGAGGATTACGCAGAGGAATTGCAATCACAGTGGGAGCAGTGTAATGCAATCGTCTTGTCCTGGATTCTTAACTCGGTTAGCAAGGAACTTTCTGCCGGAATAGTATTTGCCTCCAATGCCGCTTTTGTTTGGAAAGACCTCAATGAGCGGTTTGATAAAGTGGATAGATCTAGGGTTTACTTTCTCCATCATGAGATCACCACTTTGCATCAAGGTGAGATGACGATTTCAATCTATTTTACGCGTCTAAAGCTTTTGTGGGATGAGTATCATACTCTTGTTCCTTTTTCGGCTTGTGAGTGTGAGATTTCTCAGGATAATCTCAAGCATCTGATTCAACAACGACTCTTCTAGTTCCTCATGGGCCTCAATGAGACATACTCCGCCATCTGTTCTCAAATTTTGCTTATGCAGCCGCTTCCTTTAGTCAATAAAGCATATTCGATGCTTGTTCAAGAGGAGTCCCAACGGACTTAACTATCGGGACTTGCACCGTTCTCTGAAGTTGTCGTTATGCTTTCTATTGCTGGTGGTGGCATGGATCGTCGGCGATTCAATGGTTTGTGTGATTTTTGTAAGATTCGGGGTCACAAGAAAGAAAACTGTTATCGGCTCATTGGTTATCTAGCCGTTTTCAAATTTACTTGAAAGAAAGGACCTTCAGGGTCCATGACAACTAGTTCCAGCATTATAGAGTTGATCTAGTTTCTGGATCGATAGATTCACCTGGTGTTCTTCTGGCTGCAGCTCCGTCATTCACATCGGAGTAGTATTCTCAGATTTTGAATTGTTGAATAAGGTCTCCTCTATTGATTCTTCTTCGAATATAGCAGGTCTATCCCACTGTCTTTCTGTTTCTGAGGATTCTCCTAGTTGGATACTGGATATGGGGGCCACAGATCACATGATATCTGATTCTCAGAGTTTAATATCTCCAATTTCTTGTGCTAGTGGTTCTCGCTTTGGTCATCTTCCTAATGGTAATATCGTTCCTGTCAATTCTGTAGGTTCTTATGTCTTTGATTTTGATCATTCTGTCACTAATGTTCTCCATGTTCCCCATTTTAAGCACAATATTCTTTCTGTGTCTAAATTAACTCATGATTTCAATTGTTCTGTTACTTTCTTTCCTGACTTCTGTGTTTTACGGGGTCTCTTCGATAGAAAGATGAAGGGGATTGGTAAAGAATCTCGCAGGTTATATTTGTTTGATTCTTCAAGTCTAGCTTCTAGTTTGTCTTTTCCAGTTTCTTCTAGCTCTCATTTGTTTAAAATTCATTCTATTGATTGTATGCACTCTGTGCTCGATAATAATACCAGTCTTTGGCATGCTCGTTTAGGGCATGTGCCTTCTTCTAAATTGCATCATGTTCCTTTTCTGCAATCTTTATCCTTTGATGATAATTTGATTCATTCTTGTGCTGTGTGTCCTTTAGCTAGACAAACTTGTCAACCTTTCTCTAATAGTGTAACTAGGTCTGCTAAGCTTTTTGATCTAGTTCATCTTGATATTTGGGGCCGTTATAGAATATCAACTCATAATGGCCATAGATATTTTTTGACTATTGTGGATGATCATTCTAGGATGACCTGGGTATATTTGTTGAAGCATAAAAGTGAAGCTCTTCTTTACCTAAAACAATTTATTCACCTAGTTAAAAATCAATTTTCTGCTTCTATAAAATACTTCAGAATTGTTAATGGTTCTGAATTCTTTAATTCAGAGTGTTCTTCCTTGTTTACTGATTAGGGGATTATACATCAAAGCTCCTGTGTTCACACCCCTCAGCAAAATAGGATTGCCGAGAGGAAACATCGGCATCTCCTTGAGGTTGCTAGAGCACTCAAATTTCAGTTTAAAGTACCACTTAAATTCTGGGGTGAGTGTGTCAAAACTGCATGTTATTTGATAAATCGATTGCCTTCTTCTGTTCTTCATAATAAATGTCCTTTTGAGATTCTTTACAATAAACAACCAAATCTCTCACATCTCAAAGTTTTTGGCTGTCTCTGTTATGCTGCACAAACTCCTTACAAAGACAAATTCTCTCCCAAAGCTATACCTTCAATCTTTATGGGGTATTCACCCACTCAAAAGGGATACATTCTGTTCAATCTTGAAACAAAATCTTTTTTTGTTAATAGGGATGTGAAGTTTCATGAACTGTTTTCCCTTTTCATTTTGCGCCTACAGACAGTTCTGTGTTTTTTCCACCACAGTTGCAAATCTTGGATTCTGATTTTTTACACCTTTCTCCTTCACCTGCTTCTCTTTCCTTTAACTCTCTTTTACCACCTACTCTAGATTCTAATCCAGCCACTACACCTTCATTCACTTCACCTACTTCAACAAGTATTCAGGTTGTTCTTCTTCTCCACCTGTTCCTCCACGTCGGTCCTCTCGAATTTCTAAGCACCAAATTGGTTACATGATTTTATTACTTCTACTGGTCCTTCTTCTAGTCAGTTTTCTATTTCAAATCATATTTTTTATTCCCATTTGCCTACTCATACCCAGTTGTTTTTGTCCTTCACTTCTTCTTTGGTTGAACCTAAGTCTTACTTTGAAGTTATTTAGAATCCAGCCTAGATCAAAGCCATTGAAGAGGAGATTTCTGCTTTACAATCAAATAACACCTGGTCTGTGGTTCTTCTACCTCTGGGAAAGTTCCCAATTGGCTGTAAATGGGTCTATAAGATCAAGTACAAGGCATCTGGTGAGGTGGAACGGTTTAAGGCTCACCTTGTAGCCAAAGCTTATAGTCAGAAGGAGGGTGTTGACTATGGGGACACTTTCTTTCCTGTTGCTAAACTGGTAACTGTAAGAGTTGTTTTGGCATTGGCTTCTATTTTCCATTGGCCCTTATTTCAGATGGATGTCTTCAATGCTTTCCTCCAAGGTGATTTGTGTGAGGAGGTTTATATGGAGTTGCCAGCTGGTTTTTGCAGTCAAAGGGGGAACACTGTTTGTAGACTGCAAAAGTCTCTTTATGGGCTGAAGCAGGCGTCCAGGCAATGGAATCTGAAGTTGACACAAGCATTGGTTTCTGCTGGTTTTCAGCAAAGTAAGTATGATTACTCTTTGTTTACAAAATGACAAGGAGGCAAGGTAGTTTTGTTACTCATTTATGTTGATGATTTGGTCATAACTGGAAATGATGAGGTTTTGATCAAAGAGTTAAAAGGGATCCTAAATCAGAATTTTAAAATGAAAGATTTAGGTGAGTTGAAATATTTCCTAGGATTGGAAATTCTGAGATCTAAGGATGGAATATTTCTGAATCAAAGAAAATATGCCTTAGAATTAATTGCAGACAGTGGGATAGGGGGAGCTAAGTCTGCCACAACCCCTCTTGAGCAAAATACAAAACTTATAGCAATCGAGTATAATCAACGAATAGGACAAGAAGAGAAAGAAGATTCATTATTGCAAGACAAGACTGTTTACCAGAGGCTAATAGGCAGATTGCTATATTTAACACACACAAGGCCGGATATAACATATGCTGTTCATTGCTTGAGTCAATTCGTGCAACATCTTAAGGTCTCACATCTGAATGCTGCACTAAGGGCGGTCAGATATATTAAAAACATTCCTGGGCAGGGAATTTTATTAAGTTCTTCAAGCTCTTGTCAACTTATTGCTTTTTGTGACTCAGATTGGGCCTCATGTCCTATGTCCCGAAAGTCAATCACAGGTTTTTGCATAAAGCTGGGGAGTTCCTTGATCTCTTGGAAAGCAAAGAAACAAAATACAGTCACAAGATCATCTGCAGAAGCAGAATATAGAAGCATGGCAGCTACAGCTTTAGAAATTGTTTAGCTAAATGGATTGCTAAAAGAATTAGGAGCGAATTTGATCAAGCCATCCAAGTTATTCTATGACAGTAAAGCAGCTTTGCAAATTGCAGCTAATCCTATTTTCCATGAACGCACCAAACATATTGAGATAGACTGCCATTTCATTCGAGAGAAGATACAAGAAGGGCTGATTCAAACTGAACATGTTGCTTCTGAAGAACAGTTGGCTGACATGTTGACCAAAGCTCTGGGAATTCAGCAACATGGTTATTTGGTTAGCAAGTTAGGAGTTAAATATGTCTTTCAACCTCCAACTTGAAGGGGAGTGTTATGATTAGGATCTGTTAATTAGTTAAAAGTTTGTTAGTAGTTAGTTCAATTATTTTTTCTTGTATATAAATAGATGTAATGGCTTTTACTCTTTTTTAATTTTTTGAGAAGTATTCTTCAAATTCCATTTCTTAACAATTTTGCCTCCACCAAATATGCTTTACAAAGAACTGTCCACTATATGAATAACAGATAGAGTTGATAAGGAAAAACAAGAAAAAGACTAGAAATTGGTTTAATACCACTTTCTTAAGAAATAGAACGACATCTATCCCTAGTTCCTTAAGAGTGTCAAAAGCCATTTCATTTATGGAATTGTAAAGAGCATGGTAATATATATTCATATAGTTTGGAAGCCTCTGTATTGCATTTATATCCCATTTGAAATTACACGAACATATATATTAAAACTTATTAAGCATTGGTAAGAATTGTCAAGAATAGATAAAATCAGATGTGCAGACCTCTCAACAACATCCGTGAAGAGCTCCGACTCATCTAAGGCTCCATAAACATCATTTATGATTGTTATTAACACATTGACCTTTGTAAGAATTCTTTTACTTTTTCCATCCTGAGGAGCAATTATCATTCCCGCGCCCCATAAAAAGTTTTCCATCAGCCTATCTCTAGCAAGGTTAAACCTCTTACCAATACTGAGTTCCTTCCACCATCTAAATAATACAAGTTAAAAAAAAAATCGATGTAGAAGCCCAAATTGCCCGGGCCCGATTTCATCAAAACCCAACCAAACCTCTAAACTCATTAAAACCCTTAACCCATGACCCATTTACATCTACCCAAACCCATTACAAAACCCAAATATTAAACCCAATTCAAAAGCCCATTAAGCCCCCCCAAAAAAAACCTAACCAAAAAAAAAAGAAGAAAAAAGAAAAACCTAACCCAAAAAAAAAAAAACTAAGAAACCCTAGCCACCTAGCCACTTTCCCACTTGCCCCATTTTTCCTCCCATTTTTGATATCCATTGTCTACCACCACCACCTACAAAATAGAAAAAAAATAATAGAAAATCATGTAAAAGATAGCTATAAAAAACCATTCAAAAATCATGTAAAGGAGGGGGGATTTTACAAAGATTGAAAAAGGAGACAAATACAAAAATCACTTCAAATTTTGAACACAAAATAAACATCAATAAAAAGGTTGCATTTTTTCTTTTTTTCCTCTTCTTTCGAATCTTTTTTCTTTCTTTTTTTGTGTTGTTTTTTTTCTTTCTTTATATATACATATATTGTTAAAAAATTATCTTTTCCGCCACCGTGTATGTGGTGGTTTGCGATCAAGCATCGATCGACGATCGACCGTGACCCCCCCTTGGCCGGATTTCCTTTCCCCTCCTTCTCTTTCTTTCCCCGTCTTTTTTAGGTATTTTATATATATTATGTATATATTTTTAATGCCATTAGTTATATATTTCTTATGTATATATTCTTAAATACTATTATATATACATATATATATATATATATATATTTTAAATACCATATTGTGTATATATTATTATTACAAATTATTACTATTGCTAGTATTATTATAACTATTATTATATTAGTGTATATTTTATGTACATATGTATATATATATATATATATATATATTTTGTACATATCATTATTTTATATTATTATTGTAAATTTTTATGTATATATTTTTTATGTACGTTTCCTAATATTTTCTTTTATTGTAGATATTATTATTATTATTATTATTACATACTTTTATTATATGCATATATATATATATATATATATATATATGTATTTTATTTACATATTATTATTTTATATTATTATTACCAAATATATCATTTTTCCTATTTTATTATTAGTACATGATTTGTTTTTATTTTGTAAATATCATTATTATTGTTATTCTAATATTCTAGTATTCCATGTTAATATTTTTCATTAATGATATCATTTTTTTTAGTCCTTTATCTATTTTTAATTTCTCACTTTAAGAATATTTTTCTCATGTTTTAATTAATTTAAAAATAAGGCAATGTACCGATTTAATATTAAGCCATCGATTTCATCGCTATATTGGGTGAAATTAAATTACTGTGTTAAAAAACAGGACACCCTTTCTAAAAAAATCGAAAACTAAAATTCTCATTTTTCAATCGGATCACGATTAAATATTAAATTGAACTCGTATTTTTGAAAATCAAGTCAACACATGTTTATGAGATACCAATTTTGGGCGTCGCGAGGGTGCTTATACCTTCCTCGCTTAATCGACTCGAACCCCAATTTTTCTCTGGACTTTCACGTGACCTAAATTTGGCCTTCTTTTTGTTTTAAAATAATTTTATTAGGTGTCCGACCACACCTATAAAAAAGGATCGGTGGCGACTCCCTTTGCTAATAAAATCAAAAGTCGATTTAAATTTTCAAATAATCGCCTTAATTAGCGACCGAAAGCAGAAATTTTTATGTCGCTACAGCTGGCGACTCCACTGGGGACCTCCATTTTTGAGAGTCGAGTTGAATTAAACGCGTGTTGTCAAAACTTTCAAATTTTCGTGTTCAAATTAATATTTAATCATGATCCTTAAGTTTTGTTTTCGAAAAAATCATACATACGTATCTCCTAATTTGTTTTATCTTTCGTTTTAGTTTTGTAGTTTTAAAATAAATGGAAGGATTGTAAGTTTCTCCCACACACCGTGCACTTGCATTTTGCATAACATAAGCTCTCTACCCGGGCTCTGCCCGTTTAAGTGAAAGTAAACGCTATGCCTTCGTGAGTTAACTCGTCCCTCCGCACAGCCTAGTGAATACTTTCGAGTTACATATGACTTATGCTTTCGTGAGTTAACTTGTCCCTCCGCATAGGCATAAGTAAATGTAATCCCTCGAATTGAACTCGTGAGCGTGTGATGGGTTATGACCGAGGCTTCGTGCTAATCTTAGTAGATGATAGTACGAGCAATTCGAGTACCTGTCTAGAACCAAAACCGCATATAGTGAACCATACGAGCCACCCAACTAGAGCCATGCCGAACCTCCGCTCATTTAGTAGTCACCGAAATAAGTACACGGGAAAAGCACATCTTACCTTCTATTTCTTTTACATTTGTGCTTTCTAAGCAAGGGAATCGAGTCCACTGGACCAAGTAGCTTAATTTGTTAGATTTTCCACAGTTTTTCTCTGTTTATATGTGTTGCGCTAACCAAGGTCGTTTGTCTGTATTTTTATTTTTCATTATGCATCGAAGGCATCTTGTTAGGAAGGTGTTGATTAGAGATTGGTTGCCAAAAACGGGTTTCTAATGGAGGAGTCAATTATACGAGTGACCGAAACATTGTGTAATACTCATTTGATTAAGGAAATGCCTAAATAGGGGCTATCTTGAAATTAACACCAAATTTTTGCATATTCATTCATGACTGACATTCATTTGACATTCATGCATTCATTCATACATTGCATATCCCATACTCGGTCGCTAAGATAAAATATATAATTCACAGTTGTAATACCACAAGACTAGAACCACGTCATCCATATAAAACGCGCCGACAAGCTAGAGTAATGGAGGCTGAATTCAATGAGAGAATTGAAAGGATGGAAATGGCTCAAAAGGAATTACAAAAGCAACTGGCCAAATCGCAACAAGAAACGAGAGACCTAATAGTGAGATCTCGAGAGGAATCACTCGAGCAAAGAGATCAGATGGCCAAAATGATGGAGATGATGACAACTTTGGTCAAAAGAAAAGGACCCGTGCAAAACCTCGATGTTATGGAACCTCAGTCAAGAATTCACCACGATCAGGATCCACTCTATCCCCCGGGATTCACTCCACCACCCGCATATACAACACAAAGAGGGTATACTCAAGAGGAACCTACAGGTCTTGGAACAACGACCTATGCCACCGCCCCACCCACTAATGCTGGGCAAGGAATATTCGTGTCGAACCGAGGGCAAGCCTGGCGATCTACTAGTTCGAGATCCGGACGACCCAGCAGAGGTAGCCAAGTTGAAATTGGATAATCATGATGCAAAATATAGAAGTCTAGAGGAAAGACTCAAAGCAATAGAAGGCACTGAAGTCTTCTCCGCACTAGGTGCCAAAGAACTCAGTTTGGTACCTGATCTAATCTTGCCTCCGAAATTCAAGGCGCCTGATTTTGAAAAGTATGATGGGACAAGGTGCCCAAAAGCACATCTCATCATGTTCACGAAAATGACCGGTTATGTGAACAAGGATAAGCTACTTATACATTGCTTTCAAGATAGTCTAACAGGGTCAGCTCTTCGGTGGTACAACCAACTCAGTAGAGAAAAGATTCGATCCTGGAAGGACTTGGCGTCAGCATTTTACGAGCAGTACAAGCATGTGTCGGATATGGTGCCAGACCGGATGACCTTGCAAATGATGGAGAAAAAGCCATCAGAAACCTTCAGACAGTATGCGCAGAGATGGAGAGACGTCTCGGCCCAAGTGGAACCCCCACTAAGAAAAACGGAGATAACCGTTCTCTTTATCAACACCTTAAAGGTGCCATTTTATGACAAATTAGTGGGAAGTGCCACGAAAGAGTTTGCGGATATTGTAAAATCTGGTGAGCTCATAGAGAATGCCGTCAAGAGCGGTAGAATGGAAGGCTCAAAAGATTCAAAAAGGGCAGCACCTATGAAGAAGAAAGAACCAGAAGCCCACATGGTAGGAATGGGAAGCCGTTATGCCTCTAATCCATATCCGAACCAACCCCGACCTCGAAATTATCCACCTCTAAATTTCTATTATCCCCCTCAAAACCCTTACTACCAAGCACCACCTCCTTCCTATCCCGTTTACGCCACGAACAACCAAAGACCCATCACCTCATTCCCACAAAACACTATACCCGCTCAAAGCCAACCCAGAAATGAACCAAGATCAGCAAGGTCTAATCCCGAGAGACCGCAGTTTACTCCCATCCCTGTGTCGTATGGGGAATTGTACCCAAAACTTTTGGAGAAACAGTTAATATCCCTCCATTACATGGCACCCGTTAAACCTCCATACCCAAAATGGTACGATCCAAACGCTAGTTGTGCATACCATGCTGGGAATCAGGGGCATTCTACGGAGAACTGTCTTGCCTTCAAAAGGAGAGTTCAAGGACTCATTGATGCGGGCATTTTGCGATTTGATGGTACTGGCAGTACAACCGAGAATCTATTCCCAAATCACACCAAAGGGGATGTGAGCGCAGTAGAAGAGGAAAACGAACGGCAAAGTAGAAGATGGGTTTTTGAAATAAGAACACCTCTGTAGAAAATCTGGGAGGTACTAGTTGAAAAAGAGTTGCTCTATCCTCTTAACGGAGTATTCGAAGGAAAAGATGCAAAAGGTCACAGTTTTTGTGAGTTCCATGGCATTGAAGGGCACGACATTCAGTCCTGCGATGAGTTCAGAGGATTACTGCAAAGTATGATGGATAACAAGGAGATTGGGATCTTTTATAAAAGCGAGGAGGCCGATAGAGGAGAAATATGCGCTTCTGAAAATCAATCATCAGGTTTCCCATATAGCGCCGACCGACCGTTAATAATTTATTATGACGTGAAGAAAGAGCCGGTGAAGCCAAAATGATAATCGAAGTACCATCTCCTTTCCCTTATAAGAACAATAAAACAAGACTGTGGAGATACGATGTTAATATTTTCACATCGGAAGTTGGAAATTCAAAGCCATAATCGAAGATGTGGGAGAGGTAGGTCATTTTACACAAGTGGACGGTGCTATTCTAAAGAAATTGAACCGTAAAGAAAAGTAGTGACTCGAAGCAAAAGGAAAAGCGGTGATGCACGAAGTCAAAGTCGAGCAAGAAATTCCACCTGCAAGAAACTAAAAGCACGTGAACGAGGAAGAAGCTCAGAATTCTTGAAATTTATCAAGCACGATGAGTATAGTGTGGTGGAACAATTAAGCAAGCAGCCAGCACGAATCTCAGTTTTATCTCTACTCTTAAATTCAGAGCCACACCGGAACGCTTTGTTGAAGGTGTTAAATCAAGCTTACGTAGCTAACAACATATCCATTGAGAAGCTTGATAGGTGGGTTAACAATCTGAATGTGGACAATTTCATCTCTTTTAGTGATGATGAGATACCGCCAAATGGTAGAGGCTCGGTGAAAGTGCTATATATCACGACTCGCTGCAAGGGCTACATAATACCAAACGTGCTCATCGATAATGGGTCAGCGTTAAATGTTATGCCATTGGCCACGCTTTCTAGAATACCAATGGATTTGTCCTACTTAAGACCCTGTCATTCCACGGTAAGGGCATTTGACGGGACAAGGCGAGAAGTTATGGGAAAGATTGAGATCCCTCTGGAGGTGGGCCTTTATATTTATGATGTTGAGTTCCAAGTCATGGACATTACGCCCTCTTATAATTGCCTTTTGGGAAGACCCTGGATCCATTCTGCTGGAGCAGTCCCATCATCCTTCCATCAAAAGGTGAAATTTATCATGGACGGCTGTTTGGTCACAGTCGAGGGCGAAGAAGATATTGTCGCATCTGTCTCTACCGATGCACCGTACTTGGAAGTGAACAAAGACGCACTGGAATGTTCCTTTTGATCCCTTGAATTTGTCAATGCCACTTTTGTTGTTGAGGGAAACAAAATTCTGGTGCCAAAACTGTCGAGAAATACTAGAATGGGGGTCAAATTGACCGTAGGAAGGGGAGCTCGAGCAAGAAGAGGTTTAGGTAGATATCTGCAAGGAATAGTCAGGGCTTTAAAGCCAGCGCACCACAAGGCCTGATACAGTTTGGGGTTCCAGCCTGACATGCGTCAAAGAAGAAGACAGTGGAAGAAGGATCAGGAAAGAAGGATTGCAAGAACTTTGGGCCGAGAACCAGAATGGGAACCAATATAGTACCCTCCTTTGTCAAAAACATTTACATCTGCGGGAATGATATACCCTGGACAAGATGATCCACGAAACATGCTGGGGTTAATTGAAAGGGGTTTTCGAATGTCGATATAAATGTCATTGACAAAGGGGCTGGTCAAGTAAAGATGTCTCGGGATACGCCTTGCCCTCCCGGTTTCATGATGAACAATTGACCGCCGAGGAGCTTCTTGTAGTTTATAAGTCTTCAGAGTAATGCTAAACATTAACCTTCTATTATGTCCTTAGATATAATAGAATTCTTTTGTAAGAGCTTGCATTCGCTCTTTATCATTTAAATGAATATCAATGAAGATGCATTTTGTCACGATTTTTCGCATTATCACTAATTTCATAATCATTTTCTCATTTCATAGCCTATCCTTACATTTGCCTCATTGCCATGACATAACATTTTGTTTGTTGTTTCCAATACTTGGATGCCCCTCTATAGCTTCCTTTTCCATTCAACTTTCAGGTGCTCAGATATTGACGACATGAATAACCCCGTCATGAATCTTGAAATTGATTTTGAGAAGGCTGTTTGCTTAGGAGAATTTGAAGCCAAAGAAAATGCTGAAGATTACGTCTCGTCTCCTGAATTGTTAAGAATGGTGGAACAAGAGGATAAACAGATTTTGCCTCACGAAGAATCTGTGGAAACAATAAATTTGGGCACTGAAGAGAGGAAACAAGAAGTGAAGATTGGGACTTCTATTTCAGAGAGTACCAGGCATAATTTGATCACTTTACTCCACGAATACAAAGATGTTTTCGCATGGTCATACCAGGACATGCCAGGGCTAGATGAAGATTTAATGGTCCATAAGCTCCCATTAAAGCCAGAATGCAAGCCCATCCAGCAAAAATTAAGACGGATGAGACCCGAAATGCTGTTGAAAATAAAAGAGGAAGTCAAGAAGAAATTTGATACTGGCTTCCTACAAGCCTCCAAATATCTAGAATGGGTGGCTAACATAGTCCCAGTACCAAAGAAAGATGGCAAAGTACAAATGTGCGTGGATTATCGTGACCTGAACCGAGCAAGCCCAAAAGATAATTTTCCCTTGCCACATATTGATACGTTGGTGGACAACACAAAGAAAATATTCATTGTTTTCTTTCATGGATGGATTCTCGGGTATAATCGGATCAAGATGGCCCCGAGGATATAGAAAACTACCTTCATAACAATGTGGGGAACGTTACGCTACAAGGTGATGCCATTCGGGTTAAAGAATGTTTGGGCAACATATCGAGGGCTATGGTGACATTATTCCATGACATGATGCATAAAGAAATAGAGGTCTACGTCGATGATATGATTGCTAAATCTCGAGGAGAAGAAGAGCATGTAGTGAACCTCAAGAAGTTGTTCGAAAGGCTGAGAAAGTTTCAGCTAAAGCTTAATCCAGCCAAATGTACGTTTGGGGCTACCTCGGGGAAGTTGCTAGGCTTCATTGTCAGTGAAAGAGGTATCGAAGTTGATCTAGATAAAGTAAAAGCCATTCAAGAGTTACCACCTCCACGCACGCAAAAGGAAGTTAGAGGATTTTTAGGGAGATTAAACTACATCTCCCGATTCATCGCTCAACTTACCAACCAATGCGACCCAATCTTTCGGCTTCTTCGAAAACATAACCCGGGAAATTGGAATGAGGAATGTCAGGTGGCCTTTGATAAGATAAAGCAATATTTGTCTAGTCCTCCAGTGCTAGTACCGGCAACTCCGGAGAGACCATTGATATTGTATTTGACCGTGTTCGAAAATTCAATGGGTTGCATACTGGGGCAACACGACGAGTCAGGGAAGAAAGAAAAGGCGATCTACTACCTCAGTAAAAAGTTCACTGAATATGAGGTAAAGTATTCATTCATTGAAAAATACTGTTGCGCTCTGGTTTGGGTATCTCGGAGACTCAGACAATATATGTTGTATCACACGACATGGCTAATTTCAAAGCTGGACCCAATAAAATACATGATGGAATCGCCGGCACTATCAGGAAGAATGGCACGATGGCAGATCCTCCTTTCGGAATATGACATTGCCTATGTAAGTCAGAAGTCGATAAAAGGGAGCGCAATAGCTGACTTCTTAGCAACTCGAACAACAGAGGATTATGAGCCATTGAGATTTGATTTCTCAGATGAAAACTTGATGTGCATTACGGAAAAAGAATGCGAGTCACCAAAAGAGAAGTCATGGAAGATGAGCTTTGATGGTGCATCGAACGCATTGAGGCATGGGATTGGAGCAGTCTTAATATCGCCAGAAGGGAATCATTACCCACTTACTGCCAGGCTAAATTTCTTCTATACCAATAACATAGCAGAATATGAGGCCTGTATCATGGGACTTCGTGCAGCTATTGAACGAAACATCGAAATCTTAGAGGTGTACGGGGACTCAACCCTAGTGGTTTACCAAATCCGTGGAGAGTGGGAAGTGAGGGACCCAAAATTGATTACGTACAGTGATTTAGTAGCTGAATTGATCAAAGAATTCAAAGAAATAACTTTTCATTACTTCCCGCTAGAAGAAAACCAATTGGCTGATGCGCTGGCCACCTTGGCTTCAATGTTCAAAGCAAGTAAAGAAGCAGAAATAATGCCCCTCAAAATGAGCATATACGAGGTCCCTGCACACTATTGTAGCATTGAGAAAGAGGCAGACGGACGGCCATGGTTCCATGATATCTTAGAATATATCAAGAATCAAAGCTATCCCGAACAAGCGAATGAGAACGACAAAAGAACAATCAGAAGAATGGCAGTGGGATTTGTTCTTGATGGGGATATCCTGTATAAAAGAGGAAAGGATCAAGTACTTTTGAGATGCGTGGATGATGTTGAAGCCAGAAAGATACTTGAAGATGTCCATGAAAGAATCTGTGGGACACATGCCAATGGTTTCAATATGGCCAGAAAGATTATGAGACTTGGTTACTACTGGTTGACGATGGAAAGCGACTGCATTAGTTTTGCCAGAAAATGCCACAAATGTCAAATCTACGGCGATAAAATTCATGTAGCCCCTTCGCCCCTTCACGTCATGACTTCTCCGTGGCCTTTTTCTATGTGGGGCATGGATGTCATAGGGCCTATTTTCCCGAAAGCTTCTAATGGACATCGATTCATTTTTGTGGTCATTGATTACTTCACAAAATGGATAGAAGCCGCTTGCTTGCCAATGTGACCAAGACTGCAGTTGCGTGTTTTTGAAGAAGGAAATCATTTGTCGATATGGTTTGCTGAAAGAATCATTTCGAGATAACACCATGAATCAATAACAAGATGATGAAGGAAGTATGCGAGCAATTCCAAATAGAGCATCATAACTCCTCGCCTATCGCCTAAAGATGAACAGGGTTTGAAGCGACCAATAAAAATATTAAGAGGATCATTGGGAAAATGATTGAGACGTTTAAAGATTGGCACGAGAAGCTTCCATTTGCTTTGTTTGCATATCGCACATCTGTCATTTAACATCTACGGAACAACTCCTTTCTCTCGGTTTATGGAATGGAAGTCGTGCTACCTATCAAGGTTGAGATCCCTTCTCTACGAGTCTTAATGGAATCAAAGTTAGAAGAAGCGAGAATGGGTACAAGCTCGATATGATCACCGAACCTCATTGAAGAAAAGCATCTCGGGGCAATTTGTCACGGCGGATGTACCAAAAAAGAATGATAGCAGCCCATGACAAGAAGGTACGACCAAGAGAATTCCATGAAGGAGAACTCGTGCTGAGAAAAATTCTCCCAATACAAAAAGATCTGCGAGGGAAATGGGCACCAAACTGGGAAGGACCGTGACGTCAGAAAGAAGGCATTCTCAGGAGGAGCTTTGATCCTTACCGAGATGGATGGGAAAGAGTTGTCGAATCCAGTGAACTCAGATGCTGTGAAGAAATATTATGCTTAAGATGAAAACCCGAAAAGGGCATCTTAAAAAAAAAAAAAAAGGGGATCAAGGCGAAAACCCGAAAAGGGCGTCTTGATTAGTACAAAAAGATTAGGATGAAAACCCGAGAGGGCGTCCTAATGAAACAAACCTGGCGGTCAAACGATAGGTTAAGCAGTGAGGCTATAGTATTTGAAGCATTTCTGAAAGCTCGAAATCTTCTACGCAAGAAGCCGCGCTCGAAAAGATTTTTGATTGAGGAATAAGGAAGAGTTCATGTGTTGAATATCTAGAGCATTTGTATCCGTTGAATACGATCCTTTCTTTCTTTGTTTAACTTGCTTTGTTTGCCACATTTGAAATAGATGAATATGAAATATCATTTTTGTCCCTATCTGACCTTTTTCATGCATCTCATTATTTACATGATAAATGGTGAAATGACATACTCTAAACAAAAGAAATGTTAAGCATCACCTGGATGAAAATTTGATAAGCACAAGAGTCTCAAAGTAAGAACAAAGTTCAATCGGGGGCAGAAGAGTGATATCTGAGAAACGTCAATTACTCGTGAAGCTTGAAGATAGGTATAAAGCCTGAAGAGAAAGTCGAGAATCAAAGCAATGAACACAGATCCTCAACAATCGTGGCTAAATGGACATACGACAAACATGCTTAAGGAGCACTGCATAATCATGTAGGCATAAAAGCATTTAAGACAAACATGTGCATATCATGATAACATCATGCATGACATATACAGGTACTCCAGTAGAGCAAGAATATGTGATGATAGCTGAAAAGACACATGAGTTCCACCAGATGACATGTTCTGGTATTCTGATGTTTTATTTCAAAATTCAATTCATATTGCGAGAGGTGAGTTGAGCCTCGGGACACGCTGAGGTATTGTCAATTTTTCGTATGTTTCAAAAATCAACTCATATTGCGAGAGGTGAGTTGAGCCTCAGGACGTGCTGAGGTATTTTAAAAAAAATCAACTCATATTACGAGAGGTGAGTTGAGCCTCAGGACATGCTGAGGTAATTTCAATTTCTGTTGTCAAAAAAATCAACTTGTATTGCTAGAGGCGAGTTGAGCCTCAGGTCACACGTCGAGGTATTTTCAATTTTCGTTTTTCAAATTTCTGCCTTTCAAAAAAAAAATCAACTCATATTGTGAGAGGTGAGTTGAGCCTCAGGACACGCTGAGGTAATTTCAATTTCTGTTGTCAAAAAAAAATCAACTCGTATTGCAAGCGGCGAGTTGAGCCTCAGGTCACACGCCGAGGTATTTTCAATTTCCGTTTTTCAATTTCTGCCTTTCAAAAAAAAATCGACTCATATTGCGAGAGGTGAGTTAAGCCTTGGCTCACGCGCTGAGCTATTTTCAATTTCTGTCTTTCAAAAAAATCAACTCATATTGCGAGAGGTGAGTTGAGCCTCAGATCACACGCCGAGGTATTTTCAATTTCCATTTTTCAATTTCTGCCTTTCAAAAAAAATCGACTCATATTACGAGAGGTGAGTTGAGCCTTGGCTCACGCGCTGAGCTATTTTCAATTTCTGTCTTTCAAAAAAATCAACTCATATTGCGAGAGGTGAGTTGAGCCTCAGATCACACGCCGAGGTATTTTCAATTTTCGTTTTTCAATTTCTGCCTTTCAAAAAAATCGACTCATATTACGAGAGGTGAGTTGAGCCTTGGCTCACGCGCTGAGCTATTTTCAATTTCTGTCTTTCAAAAAATCAACTCATATTGCGAGAGGTGAGTTGAGCTTCAGATCACACACTGAGGTATTTTTTTTTTCAATTTATATTTTTCAAAAATCAACTCATATTGCGAGAGGTGAGTTGAGCCTTGAGTCACATATCGAGGCATTTTCAAAATCTGCTTTTCAAGTTAAGTTTCAAAAATCAACTCATATTGCGAGAGGTGAGTTGAGCCTCAAGACACGTTGAGGTATTTTTAATTTCTGTCTTTCAAAAAAAAATCAGCTCATATTGCGAGAGGTGAGTTGAACCTCAAGACGTTGAGGTGTTTTCCATTTCATTCTTCAATTTCGTGTTTCAAAAAATCAGCTCATATTGCAGTGGTGAGTTGAGCCTTGACTCACACGCCGAGGTATTTTCAAATTCATTTTCAAATTTTGTTTTTCCAAAAAATCAACTCATATTGCGAGAGGTGAGTTCACCTCGGACACGCTGAGGTATTTTCAATTTTTTTTTTCAATTTATGTTTGTCAAAAAAATCAACTCATATTGCGAGAGGTGAGTTGAGCCTCAAGCCACATGCCGAGGTATTTTCAATTGATGTTTTTTTTTTAATTTATGCTTTGCAAAAATCAACTCATATTACGAGAGGTGAGTTGAGCTTCGGGTCACATATCGAGGTATTTTCATAACTGCTTTTACAAATTTTGTTTTAAAATCAACTCATATTATGAGAAGTGAGTTGAGCCTTGGCTCATGTCTTTGAGCTATTTTCAATTTCTGTTTTTAATGTCTAGTTTTAAAGAGTCAATTCATATTGCGAGAAATAAGTTAAGCTCAAGATCACATGCCGAGTAAAGAATAAAGACTGGAATTAATCGAAGACACAGATTTTATATCCCTGAAGTTACAATGAAGCTAATTGAAGTTGCAGTGGAGCTGATCGAGGATATCAGATCTTGCCTTTCTAAAGTGGCAAAAGAGAAGACCAAAACCTTATCTCACCGGGCGATAGAAGAGCATATTGAAGTTGTAGATCTTATCTTTCCGGTTACAGTGAAGCGGATCGAAGCCACAAATCTCATATCCTTGAAGTTACATTGGAACAGATTGAAGCTACAAGGCATATCTCCGAATTTGCAGTGGATTGACCCAAAGCTACAAGATGCGGTGGACTGAAAATGGACTAACTAAACAAGAAGAGTCCTAAAGCAAGTCAATACCTAGCAAGACCGGACAAATTTGGTCTTCCTTGAAAGTCTTTGCTCTATTCCTGTTGCACGACAATGAGCAAAGAGGGGCAGCTGTAGAAGCCCAAATTGCCCGGGCCCGATTTCATCAAAACCCAACCAAACCTCTAAACCCATTAAAACCCTTAACCCATGACCCATTTACATCTATCCAAACCCATTACAAAACCCAAATATTAAACCCAATTCAAAAGCCCATTAAGCCCCCCCCAAAAAAACCTAACCAAAAAAAAAAGAAGAAAAAAGAAAAACCTAACCCAAAAAAAACAAAACTAAGAAACCCTAGCCACCTAGCCACTTTCCCACTTGCCCCATTTTTCCTCCCATTTTTGATATCCATTGTCTACCACCACCACCTACAAAATAGAAAAAGAAATAATAGAAAATCATGTAAAAGATAACTATAAAAAGCCATTCAAAAATCATGTAAAGGAGGGGGGATTTTACAAAGATTGAAAAAGGAGACAAACACAAAAATCCCTTCAAATTTTGAACACAAAATAAAGATCGACCAGTGACCGGCCCCCCCTTGGCCGGATTTCCTTTCCCCCCTCCCTTCTCTCTTCTTTCCCCTTCTTTTTTAGGTATTTTATATATATTATGTATATATTTTTAATGCCATTAGTTATATATTTCTTATGTATATATTCTTAAATACTATTATATATACATATATATATTAAATACCATATTGTGTATATATTATTATTACAAATTATTACTATTGCTAGTATTATTATAACTATTATTATATTAGTGTATATTTTATGTACATATGTATATATATATATATATATATATTTGTACATATCATTATTTTATATTATTATTGTAAATTTTTATGTATATATTTTTATGTACGTTTCCTAATATTTTCTTTTATTGTAGATATTATTATTATTATTACATACTTTTATTATATGCATATATTTATATATGTATTTTTATGTACATATTATTATTTTATATTATTATTACCAAATATATCATTTTTCCTATTTTATTATTAGTACATGATTTGTTTTTATTTTGTAAATATCATTATTATTGTTATTCTAATATTCTAGTATTCCATGTTAATATTTTTCATTAATGATATCATTTTTTTTTAAGTCCTTTATCTAATTTTAATTTCTCACTTTAGGAATATTTTTCTCATGTTTTAATTAATTTCAAAAATAAGGCAATGTACCGATTTAATATTAAGCCATCGATTTCATCGCTATGTTGGGTGAAATTAGCTGGCTTGTGTTAAAAACAGGACACCCTTTCTAAAAAAAATCGAAAACTAAAATTCTCATTTTTCAATCGGATCACGATTAAATATTATATTGAACTCGTATTTTTGAAAATCAAGTCAACACATGTTTATGAGATACCAATTTTGCGCGTCGCGAGGTGCTAATACCTTCCTCAGCAGAATCGACTCGAACCCCAATTTTTCTCTCGACTTTCACGTAGACCTAAATTTGGCCTTCTTTTTTTAAAATAATTTTATTAGGTGTCTGATCACACCTATAAAAAAGGATCGGTGGCGACTCCCTTTGCTAATAAAATTAAAAGTCGGTTTAAATTTTCAAATAATCGCCTTAATTAGCGACCGAAAGCAGAAATTTTTATGTCGCTACAATCGGAATCATATTTGTGTTGACGCATATGCGAGTTAATTTTTTGAACTAGTATGTAGTAGGCAGACTTACGTTGAAACATATCTAAGATCTTCATAGTGTATAGATTGGACTATATTGTAATTCAATATAGCAACATTGTTTCACCTTATAATAGGAGGTATGAAGCCTCATACAAGTTGAACAATCCCTTGAAATCTTGATTAAGGCTTGATTTAATATTTCCAACATCGTCCATAAAGCAAGTGAAAATATTTAGTGGCTGAAAATAATTCAATGTTAAGTATCATTAAATTAGATATAAAAATTGATACATTTAAATTTAATTTTTTTTTTTACCTTTATCCACCTTTTACCCATGTTGTCTAAGCAATCTAAATTCAAGAGTTGTAGCATATAAAATGTCTCTCTTCCATGCAACAGTGCTGATACGATCAATACTTATATTCTTCAAAGTTTTGTTTATTTCAGCTTCAAAGTGACAGGACAAGCCAAGTCTTTGTATTGTATCAATAAGCTCAAGTTTTTCCAAAGGATCCACCATATTTCCAAGCATCATCCTCACTTCTTCCTTGAGTTTTCTTACTTGTTTCATGTACAATTCATCCTATACACACAAGTCACATCAAGTTTTTGTTAGCTTGCTCCAAATTTAGTTTTATTAGGGCAAAATAGGAAAATCAAAACAAAAATAGTGTCAACTTCCACGTATATATGCACTAAGAATGTGAAATATACTAGAATAAAATCATTTCTAAGTGACTGAACATAACCATATTCCCAAATAGGAAGGTGGTAATTAGTCGATCGTCTAGTTATGATGATGTCTCCAATAGAAGTTTTGTTTGTAGCATCACTTTGTGAGGTGGAAAAGATAGTTAACCTACAGAAGCTTGACCCTTCGTATGAGAAAAATTTCCATTTTGAGTATATGGGAAGCTGTACATTGGGAATGAACTAAACAGGTAAAAAGCCATTTTCAAAGCTTCAAACTACTGCTCAATAGATCATTATCTTTGGTATGGAAAATGAATTGGAACAATGCGAAGTTGTATGGATAGAAGTATTTTTTGTTGTTACATACATTAACAAACGTTAATACGTACACAAATATTGAATGCAATGATAAGGCATGCTATATTATACTCTTAAAAAGATAATATAAGTTTGAAGATTGACATTAAAAAAAATTAGTACATGTTGTTAGTGCCTATATTTTTTAAATAAATTATATTTTTATGGTGAATTTAGAGAGTTGTTAATGTTTATTTAGTAAAAATAAGATTCACATGCTTTTATTTTTCTTTTACTTTTGTCTCCATGATTTTTATTTATATTATTAATTTTTTTGTGCTGACAAATTGTGTGGTAGTGCCACCAGGCTATATATGCATCCGACCGGGTTTTTGTTGAGTTTTGTTTGCTTTAACTATTTAAGAGAGAAAGAAAAAAAAAGAAAGAAAGATCTATGTTCAGTTGAAGAGAAAACAATTTCTTTTGAAGATGAAGAACCAAATGTTATTGGTATACGTTCATTTCGATGTAGCAATTCTACAAACAACTGAAGAAGGTTATATATTTCAAGGTCGTCAAAAAGTAGGGATAAGATTAAATAAGATTGTAATGCTAGAAGAACTGAGAAAAAAAAGATCAATGCAAAAATACTTATCCATTATGGGAAGATGATGTCAAGATTATTCTACAAATCTCCAGTTTCCTCAGATCCGTGGAAATTCGAGGAAATGAAACTTGTAGATGATGGTGGTCTGGGCACTATGATTGTAATTTATTGCCTGACTGGGATCTACAACCCTCGACCAGTTGAGTTATTCACTAAGTTAGTCAATTCCAAGCCTGTTAAAATTTTCCCTCCAATAACTCAACATCACGGGTTTGAGTTTGATCTTAATGTCAAATGGGAAGTTTAGTAAGGCTGTGGAGGGACATCACAAATGCCCAAAATCCAAACTATGGTGGAAGTTCGTATAAAAACTCTATCTTGGTCCCATGTTTAGAGATACATCCAGAGGAGATGGGAACCAACGCAGATGGTGAAGAAAGGTCTAATAATGATAATCATTCTCATCATGATGGTGAAGAATTTAGTGACCAGAATGTAGATATAGTCCTAGACGATATCAACAATTAAGGCATGGAAGAGGGTCAAGATGTACACCTCCTTTCGATCGGGAACTTGAGTCATTGTATATTTATATAGAATGACCCTGGGGCCCATATGTTGAGCATAGACCCAATTACGATGCTTGCACCCGAGTTCCCTAAGTACCCATATATAATACCTGCTCATCAATTGGGGGTAGATTCATATTTTGGAGAGTTGTTCATTGAGCAACAGTTCGAGAATAAAGTGGAAAATGTATTTTCCATCAAGAAATATATCATAAAGGTGCCAATGGACTACAAAGTTGCAAAGTTTACATTGACTTTATATGTTAGGGAATGCTGGAGGGCTGAAGAAGGGTGAAACTAGCAAGTTTGGGATGCATTAATACAAAGGACTCAACTGTGGACAATTTGAAGATTAAAAGGGCCCCATACATGCACGATTGCATATATAACACAAGACAACCGCAAAGTAGATGTAAAAACAATATGCAACTATATTATGCCGCTCATAAACCACCATTATTGTATCGATCCTTATCGCTGACGTGCAAGCCTAGTTCAAGTACATGGTGTCGTATAGGAAAGCATGGTGGGTGAAATAGATGGTAGTGGAGTAGTTGTAAGGTGACTGTGATGTGTCATACAACGAACTTATACCTAAATTTTGAATGGATGGCAGACTATGTATGTGTGACTCGTACACTTTGATGTAAGTAAAAGCCTGAGTTCAAATATATAAGGAACCGCTCAGTTACGATACTATAGTGGAATGACTTGTGACTAAATGAGTTTATAATTAATAGGCAAAAAACTGGATCTTAATTATAAATCATTTGAACCTCAACTACATATGTCCAACTGGTCCACCTACTAGCTCGTTGAAACCAGAAATGAATTGCGTGTTTGAATAAAAATGAATGGAATGAATTGAAAATGGAAGTAGGAAACATTTAGGAATGATTATAGTTTTCTCTGAAATGGAGAAATGGAATCATTTTGAAATGAATGTAAGTTTCCAAAAATGGAAATGAAAATGAAAATAGAAATTTACAATCCTATATAGGATTACTTAAAAAAATGGAAAAATGAGTTTATATTTTTGGACTATTTTGAAGCCTGAAAATAAAAATAAATCATTCGATCATAATGAACATATTGAATTGTGACATATTGAACATATTTTCTCAAAAATTTATCAGGGTTAAAATCATTAAAATTTTGCTGGGGGTAAAGTAGTGATGAATTTTTTTTATATATAAATATTAATATTTATTTTAGAAAATAGAAAATAGAAAATTTGAATCTGGTTGGATCATATTACAGAGCATTGGGTCAAAAAGGGCTCAAGAAGTACTCGTAATTGGACCCAATGTAAGAGACACCCAAAACCCCTCATATAACATGAAGGGGGCGACAATAAATACTAGGGTGGGACATTCACCCTCTTCTACTCTAAGTAGGATGTTATTTTTCTAATTAAAATAAACTTCTACAACTTTACAAGGGTTCTACTTTCTCTTCCTATAAATAGATGGCACCAATAGAGCTATTAACAGAACTTTTGAGATATTATTATTCTGCCAAAATATAGAGAGAATTTATTATGAACTTTTCAATATATTTTTCTAGAATAACAATTTTAACAATTTCAATTATGAAGAGAGAATTTTCTTTTTCACCCCAAAAGGAGAGAAAAATTTTTCTAGTTCTGTGTTTTGATTCAAATAGTTCGAGCCCACACTTGAAGCAGTTCATGGTATGAGAATAGTGGAAAAGATCATTTGGTTAAAGTTAGAAACATCAAGGATCTGCTAATCCAAAAACACAAGTACAAATTTGGTTAAGGTTTATTGCTACAAATATCACAAATCGGGTCGGTTTTCATAATTTTAATTTTTTTCGTTGTGTAAGAAAACCATTTTCAAACTAGATTTTTTTTCCAATGAAATATACGCTAATACTCCTAGTTGCGGTTGCACAAGATAGTAACCAGAACGTACTACAAATTTCCTTTGCCATCATGGATTAAGAGAACTTCAAAACCATGGGAATATTTCCTAATGAACTTGTGGAAGCATATTGTTAGGAAAGAAAACATTTTGCATTATCTCTGACAAATCGAAAGGACTAGTTGCTGCGATTAGGTGTTCTGGGGTTCCGTAGAGGTCCGTTTACTGCATCTGCCACATCGCTGTCAAATTCTACTGAGAGTACAAGAATAAAGACTGGTGCAAAAAACTCATGAACATGGCTGAAAAATCCCTTTAAAATTTTATTTTTAAATAGTTTCAATCACTTTACTAAAAGTAATTGTAATGTGTTATATCGGAATACATAAGTAGAGTACGAGATGGAACCATGTCAATTTAGGCATAGGCTGGCGAGACTTAAGGCTGATATGGTGGGGGTAACGAATCCTTTCCAGTAGTGGTTGGGTAGCATGGAGCCGTGAAAATGGACTTAAAGTTACTATGATAGGTCATTTGCCAATTTCATCTATTTTCTCAGCTACGTTCTACAAGCTGGCAACATTGATGCCAAGAATGGGGTTGAAAAAAGTGAAGCAGATGGAGGCGGGATACATGTACGTGGAGGAGGTTAGGAAGGTCATGGAAGTCAAAGCTCGGAGGGTGAGGTCGATGAATGCAAAACTATATTTCTAGAACTTAGAAATTTTTCAGGTGCAAGAGTACATCAACCGCCGCACGGGGGTCCTAGATAGGTCTTACACAGTTAATCTCCGAAACAGCCAACACGAGTGTGGAAGTTTCCAGACGCTTCGATATCCATGTGCACATGTCCATGTAGAATGTGCATTAGCCAATCTGAATGTTGAACAATATATTGACAAGGTGTACATGTTGGAATGCACATTGCGTATTTGGGTGAATGAGTTTCCCATATGCAGGATGTCTTGACTTAGGAAGTGCCTCTGCCTACATTCGAGTGACTTTCAAATCAGGGACTACATAGGGTACCCAAATTTGGCTTGTCTTCTTCTCTTCCTCTCTTTTTTTTTTTCATTTTTCCTTAGCTTTTTTCAATCAAGCCACAATGCTGAATAAGTCGATGTCGATCGCTTCAAGAACAATAAGTAGACGGCAAAAAGCGCTGTGTGGTGATAGTAGCAAGTAGAGGAAGAAGACACTGGTGGTGGAGGTGCGGTTAGCGGTAATAAATATGGCAATGCTGCAGTCTTTTGTCAATAGTAAAGTGCCTTTGGATTTTCTTTTTTAAATGGTCACCAGTCCGACAACCAGAGCATGCTAACAAAAAAAAATCAAAAACTACACCAGTGCCAACAAAGAGAATGTTGACACAAAAAAAAAACAAAAAATCATTTTTTTTTTAAATTTGAAGCAGTGCCAGCTAAGTGAACGCCAACACCTATAAAAAATATTTTTTTTCTTCTATTTTAATCCCAGAATACCCGTATTTTTAAGCATATTTGAAAGAATATCATACTAGTGCTGGCGAACACAATGTCAACACATAAAATCATTTTTTATAATCTAGGTAATTATCTAGCAATCATTACAAGACGATGGAGGGTGGTGTCGGCGGTGAGTTTGCCAACACCAATATGCATTGTAAAAATATATTATTTTTGTATAAAATTTTGTATTTGAGTCACTTTCATAAATAATCAATTTATTTGGGTTAGTTTTGAAAAAAAAAAGAAACTTCCATTTAAGGTTGTTGAATTGCCTTTATATCTTCAGTATATTAACTCGTTTGGAGTCGTTTCATATTAGTTTCTTGGATGCGGTTTCTCTTCAAATAACTATCATATATCATATATCTATATCTATATCTATATAATATATCTTATATGGTGCAACTCCAAAATTATTAAAGTGTTTTATGAAAATATTCTCTCAAATTGATATTAATTTTTTAAATAATTTATATTTGTTTCTTTTTGTCTCTCTATCTCTTTATCTATCTATATAATATAAATATGTGAACTTCATTTTAAGTACTAAAAGCGAATCACCTAAAATATGCTACCTAAATAAGTAATTTATTATTAATTTAAACTTAAATTAATTAATATTTAAAAATAGAATTTACAATATATTAATCTACTTCAAAATTAATAAATTTAAATCTGAAAATTTAATTAGATTTTTCAAAATTTTTAACTTAATAAAGTTTATCTATTTAAGTATAAAAAATAAATTAGTTTAATTTAATTAAAATATAGTTCTAAATAAGTAATTTTAATATTTTATTTAAACTAAATTAATTAATATTTAAAATTAGAATTCACATTATATTATTCTACTTCAAAATTAATAAATTTAAATAATAATAATAATCAATTTTGTTTAAATTAAAAATGAATTTTTTTCTTAATTTAAGTATATTAAAAATAAAATAAATCAATTGAATTAAAATATAGTTCATTAATTTATAATTAATTAATTTAAAATTTTTAAATTGCATATTTAAAAGAATAAATATTTAACAATAATAGAATATAAAATGAATATTGATAGTAACTTTTATAATTATAAATATCAATAATTGTAAAATGATAATTCATCATAACCTAAATTAGTTGTAAACCATTGATTAATTAGTGGTATATAATTGATAGGAAAAATTGAATCATACATATGCTTACTAAATTATTCATCGGTTGTTAGCTAATGACATAAATGTATTAGATTTTATTTAAACACTAAAATTAATAAAATTTAATATTTTAATCATTTAGTTGTTAGTTAATGACATAAATGTAATAGATTTTACATGACATTGTCACTATATTTAACTACCATGTGGCAAAGTCAAATAGCATTATATTTTTTAAATAATTTTTTAAAAAAAAGAAAACTAAACGTTTGACAAATTTTAAAATAATTTTTTAGATCACTTAATTTTAATAATTTTATAATTTTATCATTAACATTTGTAAATTGATTAATATTTTGTTTTGACAGCACATATTTTTCATGTTTTTGTAAAAAATTTCATGATGTAGTACTTACTATTTTTGTTCAAGCATGATTTTTAGTGATTTAATATTTATATATATTTATTTAGAAATTTAGAAAATTTTATTTCCTTTATATATTTAAATAGTTTTATAAATTTTATATGTTTTTTTTCAAAATACTATAAGATTTTTATAAAATTTTAATTGTATGCATTTTATAAATTTACATTTTATATATTTTCAAATTATTAATAACTGAAAAACTTATTTTTATAAAAAAATATAAATTTACCAAAACCACAATTAAATCGAATTTGGACAAACAAAAATAAAATATTTAACTTGCTAGCCTTTTCTGGACACTCACAATGGGTTTGTTATTGACAATGGGTTAATTGTTGATACTTATGGCAGAGAAAACGATCTCACCTGTCTTCTGTGCGGAAATCAGCCTCTATAACTGTAGTTGTGAATAATAATAATAGAGTAGTCAAATTTGAATGAGCTCCGTTGCATTGGGAGTGGGGACACTTTCATATTTGCGTTTACAGCCTTCTACTATGATATTTCCCAAATTGTTTAGCCACTTTTATCTAACTATTCCTTCTATGCCAAATTTCCCTTTTCTATTATAAATCAAATTAAGAACAGTTTACGTGTTTTTTCTTTGTTTATAAAAATAATAATGGTGGGTTTTAATTTTATTAATTATTAATAATTATAATTATAAGGTGTGATGTGATGATTGTTCACTCCAACTTTTAATTATGAGGTTAGGGGTTTAATTTTCATTCATGAAAATGAAGCACATTTCATGATAAGTCGTTTACCACTTTGGAGAGCACTTGTAATGAGGGGATTAGTCATTGCTTACTGACAGTGAATATCTTGATTTTAACCAAAAAATATTGATAATTGTGAATAATAATACTTTGAGTAGTCAAATTTGAATATTTTAGGTAGCGTTGGGAGAGTGGATCCTTTGATATTTTCTTTTACATTTGTCCAAGTTGAAGGAGGAAAATTAAGGGATTAGTCATTATTACCGATAGTAGACATTCTGGTTTCTACTAGAAAAATATTAATAATGTGAATAATAATAATAATGATGATAATAATAATAATACTTTGAGAAGTCAAAGTTGAATATTTAGGTAGCATTGGGAGTGGGGAACCTTTTATATTTGCTATTTAATTTAAGCGCACATCAGGAATGAACTTAAAAGGCAAAAAGTCATTTTTGAAGCTTCAACCTATTACTCAATAGATTGTTAGCACTTGATATGTAACACCCCAAAATATATATGGTTAGAAGTAATAATTTATCAAGAAAAGAGTCTTAGTCTTGATGGTTAAGAGCATGGTATACTCCTTAGAGATCTTAGGTTTTATCCACTCCTCTCCCATTTCTAATCTAATATTATAAATTATTACATTTATCCCATCTATAGACTCCTGTGTACTACTACTAAATCTTAAACACCACAGAGTATGCTTAGTATGCATAATAACCCGATACGCAACTTTATTGGTGTGGTCCTGGCATCGTCCCTCCTAGCATAGACTCATATCATCCAAACTTGTAACATAACATAAAATACTGATAATTTTACCTTAAATTATACTTGAATGTATCAGTTGATAATTCATCTTGACGATCATTGCATTCTAAGTCACTTAACCTTACTTCTGGCGAATACTTTCTCAAACCCTGTTTCTTTTATATACGCTAGATTACTCTAATCCATTCCTATTTTTCATCGATGACTAAGTTCTTCAATTGTTAACTTTCATCTTAATGTTCATAATCCATACCAATTTCCTTTTGAGGACTAGTTCAACTCGAATATCGTTTCACGTACATACCTAATCCAAAACCAATGTACAATCACAATTCTTATTGAACTCATACATAGTTGGCAAATGCCTTCTTCGAACATTCATAGTTGGCAAATGCCTTCTTCGAACATTCATAATTCAACCTTTATTCAGAACAATTCATTCTTTACTATTCTATATTTCTTCAATTCATTATTTTCAGTCGATCTTAGCCTTACATAGTTCTTACCATGTATTGATAGATACTTATACCATACTGAATTTACTGGGTATTTAAAGAATCACTCAAAACACGTCACAGAGCTTTATAAAGAACACACCGTAAGGCAGCCAGTCAGAATACTCCTCAATGGCCTTTCATTTAGAGTTTGCCACAAAGGTAATTCTCTTAGAACTTGCCACAAAGGAATTTCCTTTAGGGTTCGCTACAAAGGCATTTCTTTCAAAGTTTGCCACAAAGGCATGTCCTTCAGAGTTCGCCACAAAGGAATTTCTTTCTTGACGTGTTTATGATATGGATTTGCTTAAACTAGCATTACGTCAGGTTTGCTTATCATCATCCTAGGACACGCAGAGAACCCTATTGGGTAATCCCCATTCATAGTTCATCTTTAGAAGTTGCCATGGCCATGGACTTTTTCCTTCAAAGTTTATATTAAAGTTCGTGTTTTCTGTCCTGGCGGGCTCCATCAGACACCACCGCAGTGAACAGAAACAGACTCACTTTACAGACTCATCATGCACTGACACAATCTAAATCCAACATTTTAATTCACTAGCATACACCTAACATGACACACATTTCATAGCATACATTTCAAACATACGTATACAACCATACTTCAACATTTCAGTACTCATACCCCCATCATAACATATTTGGACTTATCAGATTCACTACTGAACATACATGCTATACTTTTCATGGTTTCGAATTCATAGCTTAACCAATTTCCTACAAATATTTCTCAATGTAAATAGTAAACATGTAGGAGTTAACAAAGAACTCACCTGTCACTCACCCATAACAAATTTGCTCCAAACCAAACATCCATCAAGTAATTAGCACCAAACACTGCTGCAAAACATAAAAACCCATTAAAACCTATTCACATACTTCTTATCATCATCACTAACATTGGCAATCCCTATGCAAAGCATTATATCTCTATCTTACTAATCAACCATTTCTAACAAACGTACTTTTTCAAAACTCAACACACAGAGTCATATTACTTACTAAACATGTAGCAAATATTGAAGAAATCCATAATTATAGCTTCCAACTTAAAAGAAGAAACAAATGCTTTTGGTTCAAAAAAGAATCAGATAGTAAAATTTTAGAAAAAGGAAGAAGAAGAACAATCCTTAATCTACGCTTATAAACACATATATAAATGGTCCAATTTCACTTATAATAGCTTGACATGTGTCACCTGAATTCGGAGCTTGTCTTTTATAATGGCCTACAAAATCTGAGAATGAAATAAATGAAAATCCAATATTTTAATTACTCAATTACTCAATCCGGTTGACTCCTACCTGGACTACTTGTATCATAACTTGAACAATGCTTCATACATACAAGCCACTATACCACTAACGTGAACTCATACCATAAGTACCTTTTTACTTTGTTTTTATCTTATTCCAATTAACATAGTAATTTAACATGGTGCCATCATTAACTTTCATATTGTTTTGAATTTGCCCATCCTATGCGCCCAACAAAAACACTTGGGCATATACTACTTCGCTGAACAAAGTAATTTGATACTATGTGCCATATCCTTGAATATTCCAAAGTTAAGGTGTTACAACTCTCCTTCCCTTAACAAAATTTTGTCTTTGAAAATTTTCTAATATTAAAGAATTCCATTACAAAACTGAAATTAGTTGTTCGCGCCAGACATGTACTAACAATGAGACGAGTCCTCATACTTACACATAAACATTTTCTTTCTCCTAATACACTCTTAGAAAATTTTAACAAAAAGATGTCATCAATCTACTTCTTAGGACAAACTCAAAAATTTTTGGTGGTTAACCACTTATTGTCAAATGTTACACTTTCTTACCTTCTTGATAGATATCAACTTAGCATTAGAGAATACAAACAGTTTTCATGGGACAAACTTGTTGCACAAGTTTGCTTCTACAGAACAGAGACTCAAACACTTCATCAACACTTTTACTGAATCATTTAAATTTCTGACTTTATTTATGCTCAGTCGTTCTATCTTCATTGTCATCACTCTCAACTGTCTTAAAAGTAATCCTTTCTTTTCATTTTCTTTCATTTTTTCCCCAACTACAATCAAAGATGCCAAGAATAAAAACTCGTGGTAGAGGTTGAAACCAGAGTATCCCAAACTTAAGCCCCCAAAATCCTTTCACTTTTGAACCCCAAGAACTTGAGAATACTCTTCCACGCGTTTCCACTCCTTATGAATGTAGCACCATACAAGATGAAGCAGATTGAATTTTGGCAACTCGAGGTTTTTGCCACCCAAATTTTGCTTACGATGTCAGATGACCACCAAGGTGACGTTTGAGTGACAACACCCAAGGTTTCATCCTTCCACTGATCTTACTAGAAGCTGGCTTTCATTTACCTTTACATATATTCTTTTACTCAATTTTAATCGATTATGGCATCGTACCAGGATAGCTATCGACCTTGTCCTGGAAGACTGTGGTAGCGTACTTCATTGATTGTTGCACGCGCAATGAACCACCACTTTTAGATGTGTTCTAGAAGTTCTATCAGTTGAAGATTACAAGGCGAGGGGCTAGTGCTGGATATGCACACTTTAGTGTTCGACAAGGCTATGAACCAATTATTCAAAATAGTATTTCTAATCTACACTGGAAAAATGAAAAGTTCATAAGGGTCGTTTGCAAACTTGAGAATGGATTTGGTTTTCCCACCTATTGGTCACTACCACGAGAATCTATTTGTTCTCATAGTCAGCCTATTGATTCGAGTTGCTAATAAGCAGTTCAAACGTCTGAACAGGGGGTGTACTCTTGAGTTGGTGAAGTGAGTTACAGTTAGGAATGTTTTCCAGTACAGTTTACAAAACCAAAGGCCCAATGGTCGATGAGGTACTGGCTCCACCAGTTTGCCAAACAACTATAATGTGCCTTTAGCTTCAGAAGCTTGGCCATTCAATGGCGCCACTATCTTAGTACAAATCTTAATTGGGTGTGCAGGAAAACATCCTTTTCATTTCTATGAAGTCTATGAGATTCGTTCCTGCAATTAGCTTATCACTCTTGGTATTCCTTCTTCTTCTTCTTCTTCTTCTTCTTCTTCTTCTTCTTCTTCTTCTTCTTCTTCTTCTTCTTCTTCTTCAGCGAGGCTAATACTTAAATTAATGGTGCAGGGTCCATTACAAAATCTCACACTATGCTTAATCAAGCTTCTAATATGAACATCAATGCTCTATTACATTAAGCACGTACTAAGGAGAAAAGCACAATTGACACTTCGAATAAATCGTCCATAAGGAAATACCAGAAAAGGTCTATAATAAGGGAAGACACCCAATAATCAGATGAGGGTGAACGTTCATAACTTAAGTTACGCAAACTTAGAAGAGGACTCCCCACACTAAAAGTTTCATCCCCTACAATTCCAACTCTTTCAGAAGTTTTTTTGGTTCCTGTGGAGTTTGCCCAACCCATAGATTCCCCTTTCAAAAGGTTGATCCTCCATAGGCTGAGGGCCTCACAAAATCGTTATCATCAGAACAACTAGTGGTTCCTACTACTTCTCAACATCAACTACCCTCAAATAAAGACAAATAATTTCTTTCCATGGCGTGACTTATATCCATCAGGACTATCCTATACTTCTATAAAATTTATCTTCTAGAATCAGTACAACATGTTATCTCATCAACTGAAAGAGTCTATCCAATATTACATTTCTTCCAATCCAAATTCATCTCCTCTTAAAAAAATGGTTGAGTCAGCACAAGCTCTTTCTATAGAGTATGGTCTGTGGAGTGGAAACCTCCAAGGAATCAACATTTACCAAAAAGCCAAAGTTGTTAGCTTAGAGGAGACTATTAAAGCTGGAAATCAAAAGATAAACCAACTACGCCACAACGATCAGGTTCAAAGGATTAACTTGAATATCTCGATTCCTATATTATAGCTTGGAAGCTTGAATATAAAGACACAGAGGACAAGTGCATACAATTGGAAAGAAAATTCAAGTCATTGGAGGAGGGCAAATCTTCTCTAAGGGAGCAACTCAAGACTCATGAGCTATGTCATAATGGTAAATTAGATAGTCCTCGTCAATCTAGAGAGGAAGCCTTTAAGAAGTACCAAGAAGATACCGTAAGGAACTTGACTAAAGCCTTACCTAAGCTAAGATCTAATTTGGTTCTCCACACTCAAGTAGCTACAAGCCTAATGGATCTAAGTCAAGTGGACTTTGATTTTCTTAAGGATATTACTGCTGGTTCTTTAAGCTTCATTATTTATAATCCAGAAGGCAAGATTGGGAGGAATTTCAATCAAAATGGAAACAAACCACCGGTTCTATTGCCACCAATACGCCTGAAGCATATGAGAAAGTGAAGGATTTAGAAAATTCAATCAACTTATCAAAGGCTCCCGAGAACTTAGAACAAACAAAAGAGGTTCTTGTTGAACCTACTGGTCATTAATCTGGGGAAGGGAATCAAAATTTATTTTCACCTTTGTATCTTTTAAATTTCTTTAATGAATACAACTTTTTTTTATCCCACAACCATGCCTATTAACATTTTCTCGATAACATAATAGTCATTTTCCTCATAACAAAAGTTTCACATACCTGAAGAACTAAGTCAGGTTTGGCGTATTATGTATTCAAAGCTTATTCACATATTCACGACCCAAGAATGGGCTAAACCGTGCTCTAATAACATCTTGTAATGCCCTCAACTCAATTCAATTCGTTGGATTTAGATTTTGGATGTTACCACACGAACATAGACAAAATTTAAATTGCTAGAACAAACTACACTTATTACAGTGTATCCACTTACAAATTCAAACTGAAATATGTAAGTATAAACATTAAATAAATACAAATGTTGCTCAAGGTAATTTAATTACAAATATTTCTAATTTAATATTATAAATTATTACAATTATCCCAACTTTAGAATCCTATGTACTACTATTAAATCTTAGATGCCACTTGGCATGCTCTATATGCATAATAACCCGATACAGCACTTCATTGGCGTAGTCCTAACATCGTCCCTCCTAGCATAGTTTGAGGACAATAATACAAAATCTATTAATTGTAATCAATGAATTTATTTTATTAATCAATCTATTCAAAAAAATTACAAGTGTACTTAGACAAAAATACTACACTTAGAGCACTAGATTTAACACCCGAAAACTTTGAGCTGACTTACAACCGACTTTTGATCATACCGGGCCTCAAATGGAGTTCTATCCAGAACAACCTTGGTTAGAGAGAAATTCAAAATACACATTTCCATATTCACAGCTTCAACCCAAATTTTGTTTGGGAGACCTTTCCCCTTAAGCATGCTACGAGTCATTTCTTTAATCATTTGATTCTTCCTCTCAACAACTCTAATTTGCTAAGAAAATTGCCTCATAATGAGCTACCATTGAATCCCATTCTCCTTGCATTACTCAAGGAAAGGCTTATATATAAACTCTCCTATCCGGTTAATATAGAGAGTCTTGATCGAACATCCACTTTGCTTTTTAATAAGAGCTTTGAAGTGCAAGAATGTGCTGAAAGTATAAAAAAAATTTCGAGAAAATAAACCCAAATCATCTCATAAAGTCATCAACAAAGAGAATAAAATATTGCTTGTTACTGAGTGAAGGACTTCGAGCTAGATCGCATATATCAACAGGAACAAGCTCTAAGAGGCCTTAAGCTTTCCAAGTTGCCTTTGAAAATGGAAACCAATGCATATTCCTATACCCACAATCCTCACAAACTTTCTCTTTTGAATGAATTGCAAGAAGTCCAACCACCATCTCCTTTTACTTCAAAAATTGCAAACTCTTAAAGTACAAGTGTCTATATCTCAAATGCCAAAAATCATTAACATCTCCACATTTGAGAGCATAACTATGAAACTTCACTGTATTGAATGAAAACAAACAATTTGCATTCATTGTCATGGTAGCCACTCTCATATTATTCTTCTTATCAATTATATCACAACGATCACTAAAATTAGCTTATAACCATTATTCATCGTTTTCCCAACACTCAACAAGTGATGCACAATCTTCGAAGAATAATAGACATCGTGAATATGATTTTTGTTTCCTCTATCTATGGAGACAATAATGACTCCTCGGCCTTTGATCTTCACATGCTTGTTGTCAGCAAGTTCAACTTACATGGAGAATTTCTCGTATAGTGCAACGAAAGATTCTCAATCTCCGATTATATGGTAGTTGCATCTGCTATCAAGAAACCACGTCTCCATAGCACTATGCTTGACATCCGTAGATAAATAAAATAGCTTCTCGACATCATTTTCTTTCGTAAAATTCACTTTAAATTCTACAGCTTTACCCTTCTCTTTAAACCAACAGTCCCGCTTAGAATAATTGAGAACTTTGCAACGAGTGCAACGATGCTAGCAATATCTTGATTCATGGTCGAGCTTTTTATAGATATGACACTATGTGTCCGCAATCTGCTCACCTAAAGATAACTTCCTTCCATGTCATCGGTCATGACCTTGACTTGTGCTTCCTCTTCCTCTACTAGATGATCCTCTGTTAGATGATGATCCTCTTCTTTGTTCTTGTTTCACATTAGGTTTCTTCTCCCTAAGGTTGGCCTTTACTTGAAAAACTTGCTCCAATGGCTGATTCGAATAGCCATTGACTCTATTTTCATGTGCCTCTGGGGAGCTATAAAACTTGTACCAAGTTAGATGTGATTTATCCTTGTTCTCCTTGATCACAACAACAATATGATCAAAATTTTACAGTAAAGACTTGAGAATTCTTTCCACAACTTACATCTCAGGGATTATATTACCACAACCCTTGATTTGGTTAACAATCTCTACCACCTTCGATGAAAAGTCTTTAATAGGTTTGTTTTCTTTTATCAATAAATTATTGAAACTTTCCAATAGTTATGCAGCTTAATGGATATTACTTTATCAACTCCTTTAAACTCCTTCAGAATGTCCCATGCTTCTTGGGCACTCTTGATGCCGAATATCCTGGGTTGATAGATTTACTCACCGCTGTTGAATAATTTGCAAAGCTGTCACATTATTTTTTATATTCTCCTTTAGTTGCCCCTTATGTTCTACTTTCACATCCGATTCAGACTCAACTTCATATCCTTGCTCCACCACATTCCACAAATCTTGAGAAATAAAGATGGTTTCCATTTGAGAGGTCCAATACTCATAGTGTTTGTAACGCCTAGAATGTTGGGCCTTGAAGTTTTAAGTCTTGAGTGGGTGCAATTAGGAGACTGTACATGAATGTTTAGTTGTGCAAGAAAGTGACACAAATATATGTCTACTTCAGTGGTTAAGTGTTTTAGGAGTGTCTGAGAAGTCTGGGGTTCAACCTGAGCAAGTGCAAAAAGTTTTGTTTTTAAAGGAATAAGCACTGTCTCTAGGCAGTAGGCTTTTAAGTAAATAAGGGAAAAGCATGACAGAAAGAGCCTGTTGGCCCAGGGGATAAGTGGCATGTTACTAATGTCTAAGGTCTGAAGTTCGAGTCTTGGTTTGCGCAATGGGGGTTCTATTTTGCTGCCTAAGCCGTGTGGGTAGTTGAGTTTGACCAAAACACTGAAAAGTTTGAATGAATTTCAAATTAAGTGGTTAAGCTGTTGAGGACATATTCATGGAGGGATTTTAGGAGGAAATCAAGGGGATTTGAAGTGGAAGGAGTGTTGGTGCTGAATTAGGATTGTAGGTACCCAATAAATTCGGCTTTGGGGATATGCCTCTCATTTTGTAGTTTTGTTGCTCTTTTCTACTAAAGGTGGAATATGGTAGTGGTTCCATACAGGTTTCTTGCTATTTTGCTTATTCGAAATTGACATTATTTCTCTTCACATGTGATTGAGTTCCCTCCTTTTCGCTGAACTCTCATTTCCTTGCTCTCTTTTCACTTTTGGTTTTTGTTCTTTTTATGACCTTTCTAGACCGATTATTTCTCTTCCTTCCCTAATCAATTCTTTTTCTAACCGATTATTCCACCTTCCCCTCTCTTTACCTTATTTTGTTTGACCGAATGTTTCCTATCTCCTCTTTTCTCTGCATCTCTCTCTCAAACCTATTATTGCTTTAGGCTGAATACTTTTCTCCCTTTTTTCTTCTATCAACTTTTCCCTATCCTTCCATCTTAGGTACTATTGCTGAATATCTCTTCCCTGGCCGATTGCTTCCCTTTACTCTTTTAGCTGTGTTTGGTTTTCAATTTTGTAAGAGTTCTCTAACAAGTCGGTACAATCATTCTGTCTTGCCTCTGTTATCCTGTGTACTTTCGGCTCTTATGTGGATATAGGTTGATTTCTTCTATCAACCGTTCTTAGTTATACGTGGTGGTTATGCCAAGGATTAGGTTGATCACTGGTTTAAGGAGGGACTAAACTATACTTGCTTAACCAAGGTTGGTGTACGTGAAGGTTTAAGCTATTCTCGTAAATAGATGTGTAAACACTGCTCAAATTATAGATCACCAAAAAGTCAAAAATGTAATCTTTGATGCCACGTGGGCGTGCTCTCGTTTATGTGGAAATCTGAACACATAGACGTGGGCGTTAGATCGTAGAGGTCACCATGAGCGGTTTTATGGGCTTAGGCCATTTTGGGCCACGTGGCTAAAATGGGTCGTGTGGCCTCCACGGGCCTGTGGGCCCACACTGGAAAATTGTACAAAAGTATGATAAATATTGGGCCAGGATGTGTAAACCACACAGCTAAGGCCATTTTTGGGCTATGTGGGCCATACGAGCATGTGGGCCTATATGGGCTCGCACTATGGGCCTTAGGCCCATTATCACCGGTTGACTGTTGAGGTTGTACGGGTCGCTCGAGATGACTGTAACCTTTTGTTGGGTCGGTAAAAGTACCTGGACCCTTAATCGATAAAATAACTATTTTTCCCTCATGAGGTAAAATGACTGTTTTACCCTCATAAGGTAAAATGACTGTTTTGCCCTTATGAGGTAAAATGATTGAAACGCCCCTACATGGTAAATTGACTGTTTTGCCTTATGTGATATGTTTATATTTTAGCATGCTATTGTAACAGTATTGAGTACATGTTTTATATGATGCTATGACATGACATGTGGCATGATGCATTGCATAGGGGTGGGATTTTTATATGATTAGAGGAAGTGTACTGTACTGGCAGCTCTGTTGCAAATCACTGATGGCTCTAAGCCTATTATACTAGAAACTTTGCTGCAAATTCTATTTAGTGCCGCAACCGGTGCTAATTCTGGTGTGTAGGGATGGGTGGGTTGATTATATCCCCACATGAAGTGTAGGGTTGGAAGGAGATGGTGTGTAGAGGCTAGGTGGATAGGGCTTGCATACTGTTTACTGTTACTGCACTGTTTACTGTTACTGTAATGGGCCAAGGCTCAAGTATATGACTGTTTCTGTATTGAGATGGGCTAAAACCCAAACTGATATTGCCACTGTTACTGATATGGGTTTAAGCCCAGACTGTATTTGTTTACTGTATGTTTGACTGTTCGTTAAGTAAGGGATTACACACTGAGTTTTCATAAACTCACCATTCTACTTACTGCGCAGGTAATCCTTAAGCGGATCAGTGCTGTGAGGGACTTGAAGGTGGCCACACAACAGCTTACGCTCCCATATTGGTCTTTTAATTTATAAGTAGTTTAATTTGGGTATTTTTATATAATAAGGCCTCTCTGGATTTTATTTTAATTTGGGGATTTATATTTGTTTTGCTTTAATATTGCTAGCAGTAGGAAAAACATGCGGGTTTTCAAAAAGATAATTATTTTTCAAAAATGCCAATGACACGAAACCGGTTTTAAGAGCTTCTGCATGGAACATCATTTTAAAAATTAATGACGGTCTAAATTGATTAAACTCTCGACAAACTACTCGCATTTGGAAAATAAATGACATGTTTTAAAATTATCATAGAGCACACACAACAGACGCAATTGTAGAAAAGGTTTTTCAACGAAATCATCCTTTGCGAAAAACACTTCAATATGACATCGCCAAATTCGGCCATAACATCAAGGTCGGGTTTGAGGTCTTACAGTGTTATTTGAATATTAGTATTTTACTAGGGGAGTAAGCAAAAAAGGTTAAAAGGTTTGAAGAGACCATATTGACACTGATACCATATTTGTTAGAGATAACAAAGGATAATAGATAGAGGATTATGATTAAGTGAGGAATTCATTTGATATTAAGGGGAAAATTCTTTTTTTTTCTTCGTTCTTCCTTACAACTATTGCAGACACAACATACTTATATATTAATCACAAGAACCTGTTAGACTGAATAATAAAGACTTATATGGATCTTAACCCAACTACAGAAATTGTCTAGATTCATGAATAGAAACTACTCTAATTCTCTAGATTCATGAATGGAAATTGCAAACGAAGTTTTAGCAAAAGTTGTTGCAATAAAATTGTTCAAGTTTCTTAAATAACAAAGTCGTACTTTTCAGAGACTTGGAAAAGCTCGAGTCAAAGCAAATGGTAAACATATTCCAGTCATAGGGATTCATCTATCTCCAGAGTATTCAAATTTGGCCAACAAAGTATGTTTGATTCTATCTGATGATCATCATCTCTTTCTAGATCATTAAAAGCACTTTCCAAATTTTCATAGTGTTTTATTATGATTGCTTCAATTTTTTGTAGTTGATTATTGCTAAGAAGTGGGAAAACATATTCTAATCTTGGGCATTGAAATATATAGAGAGTCTTCAAGTTCGGTAAGCAATATGTGTTTAATTCTATATAACAATCATCATCACTTCCTAGCTTAGTGAAAACATTTTTCAATTTCTCAATCTTATATTTTGAGTTCTTCCAACAACCTTAAGGTTAATGATAGAGACTAGGAAAAGAAAATTAATTTATTTGCATCATTCGATTCTTACAACCTTTAGACTTTTAAGACTAAGAAGACCACAAGCCAAAGCAAGTGGGAAAACATATTCTACTCTTGGGCAATGAAACATTCACAGTGTCTTCAAGTTTGGCAAGCAAAGTGTGTTTAACTCTATCTTATGGTTATCTTCTATGATTATCTTCACTTTCCAGCTTACTGAAAATACTTTCTGATTTCTCACATTTTCCAATACTGAGTTCTTTCAATAGCCTTAAGGTTGGAACCATAGAGACTGAGAAAGGAGACTTCAATTCTTTGTATTCGCTAATTCTTGCAACCTTTAGACGTTGGAAAGTAGGAAGAGCTCGAGCCAAAGCAAGTGGGAAAACGTATTCTAGTTTTGGGCATTGAACTATACACAGAGTCTTCAAATTTGGCAAGCAAAGTGTGTTCTCTTTTATATGATGATCATTATCACTTTCCAGCTCAATGAAAACACTTTTCAGTTTCTCATAATATTTTTATTCTGAGTTCTTCCAATAGCCTTAAGGATGGAATAATAGAAACTGGGAAAAGGGACTATTATTCTTTGCATTTGCTTGTGTTTACAACCTGTAGACCTTGGTAATGGGCGGAGCCTCTTAATATCTGTCATAACATTTCTTACATAAGAGTACGGGGGCCTAGTAAGCAAACCTAGACACGGAGGGCCTAAATTAACGTAGAGTCACCACAATGCTAGGTTGGTTAGTCACCTATTGTCTAAAAATCTAGAATTAATACCACAGAAAAAATCCAAAAAGTCTAGACTCGATCTCACCACCAAATTTTGGGTTCGGGAGTAGAGTTATGTATGGGGAAGGTTATAGCACCCCCACAATGCCTATCCAGGGATAGTGAGCTAGATTTTTTTTAATTTAAGCATATTAATATCTTAATCGAGACTAAAATCTTATGGAAATCTTAAATAAAAACTCTAAAGAAAATGCCTTTGGTTTACTTCTAACTCGATTAAGATGTGTTCACCAAATTTATCTAATTTGAAACTTAAATTAGAGATTCTTACTTTTCACAAGAACCCTAAAGGATACCTAAATAATTTTTTCCTAAAATTAATTCTATTTTTAAATTCTAAAAATATGTAGAAATTACCAATGAATTAAGAGAAATATTAAAATCCATCTACAACTTATTTGATCTTTTAGTATTATTATTATTTAACAAATTTACTTAATAACGTTGAACTTATCAAGATCTTATGAAAGTATCCTATATCGAGTTTATGATTTATCTTACTTTAAAATTCTTGATCTAAGATTTAAATTAGTCAAAATCCTATAATAATATATCTTAAATAACATTTATTAGATTTCTTAAAAAGTTTCTAAAGTAAAATACTTAGAAAGTGTAACACCCCAAACCCGACCTAGATGTTACGGTCGAATTTGTGATGTCACATTGAGGTGAGTTTTGAAAACATAGTTCTAGCGGAAAAGTTCATTTGTGTTAAAACCTCGTTGTATCCTTTTTAAAAAGCTAACATATCTTATTCGTTTGTTAAATTGCTGGATTGTTAAGCAAAACATGTCTCTTACTAAAATCGTTACTACACTTTAAAACATTGATCGTTGTGAAAGCTTTTAAAACCAATTACGTGGCGTGGTAGTTGAAAAACGTTTACTTTTTAAAACCCAAGTCCTAGTGCTAATAGATATAAGTCAATTTCAATAAATCCCCAAATAAAATTAAAAACTTAAAACGACCTTATTACATAAATTTACCGAAATAAAATTACTTTTACTAAAATTAAACCGAAAATATAAACAGTGGTGTGGCCATCTCTGAGTCCCTCACAGCACCGACCCCTCTAAGGATTACATGCATAGTTAAGCAGAAAATGTGAGTTTTTGAAAACTCAGTGTGTAATCCCTATTTATAGAACAGTCAAATATATAATGCTGAACAGTATGGGCCTAAGCCCATATCAGTAGCAATATCAGTGTGGGCCTTAGCCCATTACAGTGGCAGTATCAAAAATGCATACAGAGATCCTACCCATCCATCCTCTCCATTCCTCTCTGTCCAGCCCTACACTCCATGTGGGGATAAAATCGACCCACCCATCCCTACACTCCAGAATATAGTACCGATCTTGGCACTAATAGTATTTGCAACAGAGCTGCCAGTATAAGCTTATAGCCTTTCAGTATACTTCCTCCAATATCATATATCCCACCCCATGCAATGCAACATAATATAAATGTTCATACAATAAAGATGGCATGCTCAACAGTCATACAACATACAGGGGTATATCTGTCATAGGGGTATAACAGTCATAACATAAATTAGGGTCTAGGTGTACTTTCCGACCCAAAAGTAGGTCCATAGTCGTCTTGCGCGACCCGTGCAACCTTAACAATCAAACAGTGATATTGGGCCCAAAGCCCATAACACAGCCCATGTGGGCCAACACAGCCCATTTCAGCCCAACGGGCCTAAAATGGCCTAAGACTATGAAATCGCGCACGGAGGCCTCTACGGTCGAACGTCTATGTGTTAAGCATTTGAATCACCACACGAGTGAGCGCATGCTCGTATGGTGTATACGGACATGGTTTCTGGCTTTTGCCATAACAATTACAATAGTGTGATTACACACCTGATTGCGAAAATGCTCTATTGGCCCACGAGTATTCCACGCCTATCACAGTTAGAAGTTCGATTAGTCACTTATCAACGTTAAGGTTAAACGCCCTCCTTTTTACTCTTAATCCAAGTAATAATAATACTTGCCTTGACTGACCAACTGTGGTTTAGTCCTCCTAGATCACTGACTAAAATTGATCCCTTGCTCTTTGCAAAAAATCTGCGTTATCAGTGACATCCATTAACACGATTGCCTAACACATGGCTTGAAACATCATGTACTATTACATAGAAACCAAAACTCATTAGTACAGGGGAAAGGAGCATTCGACCACACCAAGGAATGTAAGCCAACACGCCCTAATTGAACGTGACAACCACAATAAAGTTACCTTCGATTGGAAAATAAGGAAAGGTTTCGTACGTTCAGTTATCACATGCAACTCCTCCAGTCCTTAAGAGACTAGGAACCCACGAACACCACACAAGAAAAGGGAGATGAGATTCGGCAATAACAATAGAAAAGTAATCGACCAAAACACTGTAAGAGAGAAAAGGCTTGATAAGAGTTGAGAGAAACAAGAAGAGACATAGTGCTTACCGATTTGCTAGAGAACACTTGCAACAACTTAAACTAAACAGTAGGGTACAAAATCTGGCCAATATATCTAGATGAAAAGAGAGGAAAGAAAAGATGCAATCTGTCAAGGAGGTAATCAAATGAGCCAAGAGACGAAAAAGAGATTCAGTGTAGACTAAAGCTAAAAGCAGAAAGGGTCTAAGAGGGAAGGAAGAAGAATATCCGACAACAAGAAGTTTCAAGGAGAACAGCAGCTAAGAAAGTAGAGAGAAAAGAACAGAAATTGAAATAGCCTCAAAAAGAAAGTACCCAAAAGCACTACCCAACTCGGCTTGAGAAACAAAAGAATGATCCACAATTATAAAAACCCGACAAAAAGGAAAATCGAGAGAAATGTAGCAAAAGAAACGATAACTAACAAGAGTGGAAAACCAAAAACCCCACACAGTTTCGGCACCCATAAGTCTATGACCGAATTAGCACCATGGGAAACTTACTTTCGGTCAACTTCTACCACTCCCTCCACTCCATTATCCCCTCATCAACTTTCTCCCTAAATCTCTCCTCACAACCCTCAACCAACCAATTCAAACCCCTTTCAAACTCCCCTTAAATTTCGGCCACACACCCTCTCCCCTTTAAACACTCCAACTGCCCACTAGCTTTAGAGTTCCACTACTTCTCAGCTACCTACGCGGCTTAGCAACAAGAATAAACATCATTGTGTGTAACATGCCTTGAACCCAAGACCTACTAACAGTAGTAACATGCCATTACCCCTTAGACCAACCAACTTCTTATGTTATATTTTACCAAATTTCTTTAAGAGACCTACAGAACAGAGATTGGTTTAATTCAAGTCAAAAACAAAATTTAGCACAAGCCAAGGCGCAAACTCTAGGCTTCTCCAAGGCTCCTCAGGACATTCAACCACTGAAGCAGACATGGATTTATGCACACAACAAACAAAAATATTTAATTAGGTTTTTGGAGGGTTACAACTCTACCCCCTAAAAGAAATTTCGGCCTCGAAATTTAACTGATCAAAACATATGTGGGTACTGTTGTCGCATCATTTCCTCAAGCTCTTACGTGGCTTCCCAGAACTGTGATTATGCCATAGCACCTTAACCAGTGGAACAGAATTCCTCCTCAAAACTTTCACATCAACGTCTAAAATCTGAACTTGCTCCTCCTCAAAAGTCAGATCTGGCCTAACCTGAACCTCCTCAGTTGAGATGATGTGCACAGGATCAGAGTGATATCATCTCAGCATAGAGACGTGGAACACATCATGAATCTGGTCCAACTCTGAAGGTAACTCAAGTTGATAGGCAACTGGACCCACACGCTTCAATATACGGTAAGGCCCAATAAACCTAGGGCATAACTTACCCTTCCGACCAAACCACAGTACTTTCTTCCATGGTGAAACCTTAAGAAACACCAAGTCCCCCACAGAATACTCAATCTCCTTACGCTTCAGATCCGCATATGACTTTTGTTTGTCGAATGTCGCCTTCAGTCGATCTCGGATCAAACGAACCTTATTCTCAGTATCAAAGACCAATTCAGGACCCAAAACACGCTTCTCACCCAATTTAGTCCAACACGAAGGGGTACGAGACTTATGACCATATAATGCCTCGTAAGGTGCCATCTGTATCCTGGACTAGTAACTATTATTGTACGCAAACTCTGCCAATGACAAGTAATCCTCCCAACTACCCCGGAAGTCAATCACACAACTCCTTAACATGTCTTCTAGTATCTGAATCACCCTTTTTGACTGACCATCTGTCTGAGGATGGAACGCAGTACTGAAGTCCAACCTTGTACCCCATGCTTCATGTAACTTTTTCCAAAACCAGGACGTAAAGTGAAGATCTCTATCAGATATAATAGAAACCGGTACCCCATGCTGTCACACTATCTTAGACACATACAGCTTAGCCAGTTTCTGTAGCGAGTAATCAGTACGAATATGTATAAAGTGGGCAAATTTCGTCATTCGATCTATGATAACCCATACTGAATCCTTCTTAGTAGGCGTTAAGGGTAACCCACTAACAAAGTCCATAGTCACTCTCTCCCACTTCCATAACGGGATCTTAATTGGCTGAAGCAACCCTGAAGGTAATTGATGTTCAGCCTTAACCTGCTGACAAGTAAGGCATTTACTTACAAAGTCGGTAACCTCACACTTAAGACCCGACCACCAATATAACTCACAAAGGTCTCGATACATTTTATTCCCGCTAGGATGCATAGCATAAGGACTACTATGCGCTTCTTGCAGTACCCCTTCGCTATTCAACCCAAAATCTATAGCTTCTCCACTCCCTAACTAACAGAAATGAGGACCCAACGACTCATCCTCCAATTGCTTACCCTTAATTTGTTCGATCCACCTCAGTTTAACTTGAAGTTCAGCCAATAAACTACCTTGTCGAATAAACTGAGACGAACAAACATTGCCCTCATATCAGTAACAGCCCTACAGCTCAATGCGTCAACTACTACATTAGCTTTACCAGGATAATATTTAATCAGACAGTCATAATCCTTAAGCAGCTCTATCCATCTATGCTGACTAAGGTTTAGCTCCTTCTGAGTGAGGAGATACTTGAGGCTTTTGTAATCCGTGTAAATGATACACTTCTCACCATATAGGTAATGCCTCTAAATCTTCAGTTCGAATACCACAGCTGCCGACTCCAAGTCATGCATCGGGTAGTTCATTTCATGCGTCTTAAGCTGATGAGATGCATATGCAACTACCTTACCATCTTGCATCAACATACATCCCAAGCCAACATTTGATGCATCATTGTAGACTGTAAATTCCTTCCTAGACTATGGCTGTATTAAGATGGGGGCCTCAGTCAGAACTTTCTTAACTTTCTTAAAACTTCCCTTCTGCTTATCAGTACAATCAAATGGTACCCCTTTACGAAATAACTTAGTTACAGGTGCAGCAATCAATAAAAATCCCTCAACAAACTTCGAATCTCAGAAACCGACTTAGGCTGCTTCCAATCCAAAACAGCTTCAATTTTCCGAGGATCAACCTTAATCCCCTCAGCAGATACCACATAACCCAAAAACGTTACCTCTCAAAGTTAGAATTCGCAGTTACTGAATTTAGCGTATAATTGTTTCTCTCTCAAAATTTGCAGAACAACCCAGAGATCTGCATCATGTTCCTCCTTAGTCCTCGAATACATCAGAATGTCATTTATAAACACCCCCACGAACTGATCTAGATAAGGCTGGAACACTCAGTTCATCAGATCCATAAAAGCCGCTGGTGCATTCATCAGTCCAAATGACATCACAAGGAACTTGTAATGACCGTAGCGAGTCTTAAATACTATCTTGTAAACATCAGTCTCCTTAACCCTCAGCTAATGGTACCTAGATCGAAGATCTATCTTAGAGAAAACCGAAGCTCCACGAAACTGCTTGAACAGATCATCAATCCTCGGTAGGGGGTACTTATTTTTTATAGTCAATTTGTTCAGTTGCCGGTAATCGATGCACATACGTATGGTTCCATCCTTCTTTTTCACGAATAAAATCGATGCTCCCCACAAAGACACACTAGGGCTGATAAACCCTCGATCTAGTAACTCTTGAATTTTTGCTTTAAGCTCAAGCTCCTTCGGTGCCATTTTATATGAGGCGATGGACACAGGAGCTATACCAGGCAGGAGCTCAATCCCAAACTTGACTTTTCGGTTTGGAGGTAACCTAGGTAACTCATCAAGAAAGAAGTCTAAAAATTCCTTGACTGTCCTGATATCTTTAACAGACGGAACTTCAGAGCTCGAAGCACTGACGTAGGCTAGATATGCCTCACAACCCTTACAAACCAACTTCTCAGCTCAAAGTGTAGAAATCACATTCGACAGATAATTCTGATGTTCCCCAATCATGACTACCTCCTCACCCTTTTCGATTTTCAGTCCCATTTTGTAGCACAGTCAAAATTCGCCTGATGCTTAACCAGCCAGTCCATGCCTAATATCATGTCAAATTCTCCAAAAGGAAGTTCCATTAAATCTATTAAAAAGATCATTCATGGAACCTCCAAAGGTACATCCTTAAACAGTTTATTCACTCTCACTGACAGCCCTAATTGACTCAACACGGTAACCTTACTGGTAGTGTTTTCAACCCTTAGACTCGAAGTCTCAGACACAGTGCATGCTATATAAGAGTGAGTAGATCCAACATAAATCAATGCAGTATAAGGTACATTTTGTATAAAGAACGTATCCGTAATAACATCTGGAGCGTCTCTGTCCTCTCGACGACGTGCAACATAAACAAGTGCTGGCTGCCTCACTTCAGTGTGATTAGCACCCCTGCCCGGTGCTCCACGACCACGGCCCATACCATTTCCACCTCTGACCTGCCCACGGCCTCTCAGTGGCTGCTGAAAACCTCTCTGCTGTTGAACAATACCCATACCAGAAGCTTACATCTAATTGGACCTCTGTGGATAGTCCCTGATACGATGCTCCATAGATCCGTACCTCAAACATACCCATATCCATACTTAGCACTCGCTCTGATGGCGTTTCCCACAAATAGTACAAGGCTGTGACCCAAAAGTAGCAACAGGAGGCCCAACTCTGACTGGCCCATCAACTTTAACCTTCTTCTTAGGCCTCAAGATTGAACTTAAGGGCTCTAAAACCCTCTTGTTCCTTCCCCTTTCTGACTCACTATTTCGATGCTCAGTGCGTTTCACATCTTCGGCGATCTTCACATTTTCCACTAACACAGAAAAATCTCGCTCCTTCTGTGGAGCTATCAAAACTCGTAGATCATCTCTGAGGCCATCCTCAAAATGCACGCAGTGTCCATACTCAGTTGCCACCATGCCTCGTGCATAGGGACTCAATCGAAAAAATTCTTCCTCATATTCAGCCACGGACTTATCTCCCTGGATCAATTCAGAAACTCCCTCCTCCGAGCATCTACATAACTAGCGCCCACATATTTCCCTTGGAATGTATTCTTGAAAAACTCCCAAGTCAATCGGTCGGGCTGAGTACCCTCTTTCACAATAAGCCGCTATTGATAGGCTTCGTCTCGCAACAACGACACTACATATTTTAATTTCTGCTCTGGGGTGCAGTCGAGGTCATCCATTATCCTCTCTATGGCCTCTATCCAATATTCAGCCACATTAAAGGCAATTCCAGCGATATCCCTAAAGATCTCAGCCCCATTAGACCTGAATCGTTCCGTTACTGACCTACGGCCCATAGTACCAGTGTTGGGCCCAGTGACCCTTTCCAAAATCTGCAACATAGCTTGAGGCAATGTGTCGTCCCCAGCTGTACGATCGTGTGACCCAATCTCAGTCACAGGTGAAGCCGGTGCCTCCCTAGCTTCATTGTTAGGCATATAACCCGATGCTGACAACCCAGCCCGAGCATTTTCATGGCCTCCGCCGCGGTCTCTAGTACCCCTTTCACAAGTACCTCGGGTGCTCATTATCGATTTGTGTACTTATCTGTATTAATCGTTTTGTGTATCAGTTTTACAGTTCCACTGTTTATTAACGGATGTTTTACGAAAAAATAGCATCAATAATTCAGAGTTGTTTGTTTTCACAGATTGTAGTCTTACTACAACTTTAGGTTACCCTAACCAAAGTTTCAGTACAGTCTATTATCTACGGTAATCTCAGTATTTCAATTAAATCAAACTGTAGTTTTATAGAACTTACAAGGTCGCCCCTGCAGACTCGGTAGACCACACATTCAAAAGTATCACTTCAAAAATTCTTTTCTACTATTTGAAACAGTCCCTTTTGAAAATTTTACATTTTTAGAAAAACCTAAATCCACAGCCGAATTTTGCAACTTAGCTCTGATACCACTAATTGTAACACCCCAAACTCGACCTAGACGTTATAGCCGAATCTATAATGTCACATTGAAGTGAGTTTTGAAAACATAGTTCTAGCGAAAAAGTTCATTTGTGTTAAAACCTCGTTGCGTCCTTTTTGAGAGGCTAACTTATCTTATTCGTTTGTTAAATTACTGGATTATTAAGCAAAATATGTCTCTTACTAAAATTATTACTACACTTTAAAACATTGTACGTTACGGAAGCTTTTAAAACCAGTTACGAGGCGCGGTAGTTGAAAAACGTTTACTTTTTAAAACCGGAGTCCTAGTGCTTACAGATATAAGTCAATTTCAATAAATCCCCCAATAAAAATAAAAACTTAAAATGGCCTTATTGCATAAATTTACCCAAATAAAATTACTTTTGCTAAAATCAAACCGAAAACATAAACAGTGGTGTGGCCATCTCCGAGTCCCTCGTAGCACCGACCCACCTAAGGATTACCTGCACAGATAAGCAGAAAAGGTGAGTTTTTGAAAACTCAGAGTGTAATCCCTATTTATCAAATAGTCAAATATATAGTGCTGAACAGTCTGGGCCTAAGCCCATATCAGTAGCAATATCAGTGTGGGCCTTAGCCCATTACAGTGGCAGTATCAGAAATGCATACAGAGACCCTACCCATCCATCCTCTACAATCCACTCCGTCCAGCCCTACACTCCATGTGGGGATAAAATCGACCCACCCATCCCTACACTTCAGAATATAATACCGGTCTTGGCACTGACAGTATTTGCAGCAGAGCTACCAGTATAGGCTTATACCCTTTCAGTGCACTTCCTCCAATATCATATATCCCACCTCATGCAATGCAACATAATATAAATGTTCATACAATAAAGATGTCATGCTCAACAGTCATACAACATACAGGGGTATATCCGTCATTTACCTTATAGGGGTATAACAGTCATTACATAAATTAGGGTCTAGGTGTACTTACCGACCCAACAGTAGGTCCACAGTCGTCTTGCGCGACTCGTGCAACCTTAACAATCAAACAGTGATATTAGGCCCAAAGCCCATAACACATCCCATGTGGGCAAACATGCCTCATTTCAGCCCAACGGGCCCAAAATGGCCTAAGTCCATGAAATCACTCATGGAGGGCTCTACGATCGAATGCCCATGTGTTAAACTTTTGAATCACTACACGAGCGAGTGCACGCTCGTATGGTGTATACGGACATGGTTTGTAACGCCCCCTTTACCCGAGACTGTCGCCGGAGTCGAGCACGAGGCATTACTAAACTTATTTGAGCACTTAAACAAATTCAAACAATTTATATCACACTTTCCAGACAAGCTGTCCAACTGCGTTACAGATGAAAAAAAAATCATATCTTGAGTTACAAAACTCAAAATCTAAATCCGTAAATTTTCCCCAAATCTAGGCTCATATATCTACTTACTAATTTTTTTCTAGAATTTTTGGTTGGGCCAATTAGTACAGTTTATTAGTTGAAGTCTCCCCTGTTTCAGGGTTCAGCTGCTCTGACCCCTGTTCACTACGAACCAAATTTCTCCATGTACAGAATTCAAATAACCAAGAAGTTTATTTCTATTAAAATAGACTCAATAAGGAATCCATACATATATAGTATGACTCCTAATTAATTTTTATAATTTTAATGATTTTTGCAAATCAGAACAGGGAGTTCAAAATCACTCTGACCTTGTCTCACAAAATTCAAATATCTCCTGATATGAAAGCCTTTTGCTTACACCGTTTCTTCTATGTGAAACTAGATTCAATAAGATTTAATTTCATATTTTATTCAACCTATAATTATATTTTTATGATTTATGGTGAATTTTCAAACTCAAACTACTGCTACTAACCAAAAACTATTTTAGTACAAAATGTTGTTAACTAGTTTATAACATCTTTACTTCATTTCATTTAAACTCTATACATGCCATATAAATCTTCAAACATAAAACAAAAGCTACCGAATTGATCTCGATAGTGTGCTTTGTTGTGTTGATCCGATCTACCCACTTCACTTCAAGTCAATCTACATAAAAATATTAAACACACACAAGTAAGCTTATTGAAGCTTAGTAAGTTCATAGGTTAAAAGTAATGCTTACCAAACATAATATTTCCAAACAATACCAAAACACTTACTAAAGTTTCCTGCGATTCACAACCATTGTTATAATAATTCACATAGTTGAGCTCAACAAGAATAACTACTCAATCTCTTCCATTTGGATCACTTCTCTTTTATTTCTTATAATCAAATTAGGAAACGGCTTACGAAATTGAGTACGTCGTTGCTCAATGCCACGATTCACAACTCAAGTATGGTTTTCCTCATTGAAATACCATACCTACATTTTTCAACTCGGTATGGGAAATGCCATACCTACATTTCTTAACTCAAGATGGATTTGATAATACCATACCTACATTTCACACTCAATATGGATAATACCATACCTACATTTCACAACTCAAGTATGGATGATACCATACCTACATTTCACACTTTGCCATGGAACAACCATGGTCTTATCCAATCAATTCATCACACGTCACGATACTTAACGTACTCAATCCTCGCTTTTTCCTAATTTGCATTTCCACATTTATTCTTTCATTAACAAAATCTACACAATCCCACAACAAATTCAGATATAATAACACATTATAAACTTCAATCATTCACAAATAAACATCTAAATTCAACCATATGAACTTACCCGCTAATTTGTAGAAGATATTGAAATTTAGGGACTATTCCGCAACTTTTTCTTTTCCTCGTTCTTCTTTGGATTCTTGATCTATAATATAAAATATTTCTACTCATTAGCATTTATTTGATTTCTATTTCACTTCACAATTTATGCTGTTCAAATTTCGAAATTACACTTTTACCCCAAAATTTACAGCTTTCACAATTTAGTCCCTACTCAATTCACCCATCAATTGAACTAATTTTTCTCAATTAACACTTTATTTTATCATTATAAACTATTTCAAAACCTTTTATATTCTGAATTTCAACAACAACCTTCAATTCACAACTTTTTCACAATTAGGTCCTAAATATCATTTCCTATCAAAATCACTTAATAAAACCACCTTAATATGAAATTAGAACTTAAATTTCATAATAATTCATCATAAGATTCCTTATCCATCCAGGGTAACTTCCAATTTCACCCATAAAATCAAAAACTAATGAATTCTACAAGTGGACCTAATTGTAAAAGTCATAAAAACATAAAATTATCAAGAAAAGCAAGAATTAGACTCACATGATGTAAAAATATGAAAACCAGCTTTCTCCAGACCTTCTATGGCGTTTTGGCTGAGAAAATATGAAGAAATGTCTAGATTTTTCAATTACATCATTATTTAACTATTAACTTTTATCTATTTCCAATTTTGCCCTTGTTCACATTGTTTTCTTGCTTATTTCATACCCAAACCGTCCAGCCATTAACCTTTGGGTCTAATTGCTCTTTAAATCCATCTTTTAAATACTTAAGCTATTTACTCACAATTTAACAAATTTTGTGCTATTTTCAATTTAATCCTTTTAATTAATTAGCCATCCAAACGTTAAAATTTTCTAACTAAACTTTAATACTAACTCAATGACACTCCATAAATATTTATAAAAATATTTATAGCTCGATTTTCAACTTTGAGGTCTCGATACCTCATTTTTGACCCGCTTGACCTAATAAATTCTTTTAATTCACTAATTTCACCATTTCACAAATTCTTCTAAATTCTTACTTGACTCATAAATATTAAATTACTATCTTGTTCAATCTTATTTGTCGAATTTAGTGATCTCAAATCACCATTTCCGACACCATCGAAAATTAGGTCACATAACTCTCCCCTTTAAAAATTTCGTCCTCAAATTTGTTACCGAAAATAGATTTGGATGTTGTGATCTCATTGACTCCTCTGTTTCCCGGTTGCCTCCTCCATACCATGTCGATGCCATAATACTTTAACCAATGGTACTCTTTTGTTCCGCAATTCCTTAACTTCACGAGCCAAAATCTTCACCGGTTCTTCCGAATAAGTCATATCCGTTAAAGCTCAATTTCAAGATGGGGAATTACGTGTGAAGGATCTAACCTATACCGCCTTAGCATAGACACATGAAACACATTATGAATCTTCTCAAGTTCGGAGGTAAAGCCAAACGATAAGCCACAGACCAACCCTTTCCACAATTTCATATGGCCCTATGAATCTTGGACTTAATTTTCCTTTTTACCAAATCGTAACACCCTTTTCCATGGTGAAACTTTTAAAATACTCGATCACCCATCGCATATTCTATGTCTCTTCGCTTTAAATCCGCATATGACTTCGACGATCCAAGCGCTTTTTAGACTATCTCGAATAATCCGGACTTTCTCTTGGTTTCTCGAATCAAATCAACCCCAACTATTTTTGATTCACTCAATTCGCACCAACACAATGGAGTCTTGCATTTTCTACCATAAAGAGCCTCAAATGGTGTCATTTTTATACTAGACCGATAGCTATTGTTGTAAGCAAACTCACCAACGGTAAATACCTTTCCTAACTGTCACCAAACTCGAGTATACAACATCTTAACATATCTTCTAAAATTTGAATCACTCGCTCGATCGTCCATCTGTTTGAAGATGAAATGTCAGTACTAAAATTCAATCTGTGCCTAAGGCTTCTTGCAATTTATTCCAAAATCTTGAAGTAAACCTCGGATCCCGATCTGAAATGATAGATATTGAACTCCATGTAGTCTCACAATCTCGACACATACAATTCGCTAACTTATTAAGTGAAAAATCTGCTCGACCGAATAAAGTGTCTTGACTTTGTCAATCTATCAACAATCACCCATATCGAATCTTTCTTTCTGAGTCACAGCAATCGACACAAAATCCATTGAAATATGCTCCCACTTCCATTCAGAATCATAATGGGTTGTAATAAACCCGTTGGCACTTGATGCTCGCTTTAACTTGCGGCAAATCAAACATTTTGCAATAAATTTGAAATTTCTCTTTTCATACCAGCCACCAATATGTCTTTTTCAGATCACCATACATTTTTGTACTACCCGGATGAATAGAATACATACTATTATGTGCTTCGAAAGAATATCATTCTTTAAATCGAATTATCGGAACACAAATCCTATTATGATAGCGCAATATACCTTCATCATCAATACCGAACTCGAATCTAAATTATCCCGAACCATTTGCCGTTTCAGCACCAATTTTGGATCTTCATTCTGCAGCTTCTGAATTTGTTGAAGAAATATTGGTTTTACCTTCAATTCTACTAATACAACACCTTCTTCATTAAGAGCCAAATGAGCATTCATTGCCAAGTGCAAACAAGGATGACTTTCGACTCAATGCATCAAGAACTACATTAGCTTTCCGGATGATAGTCAATAACAAAATCATAGTCTTTCAAAGAACTCTAACCACCGCCTCTCGTCTTAAGTTCAGTTCCTTCGAGTCATTAAGTATTTCAAACTTTTGTGATCCGTATACATATAACACTTCTCACCATATAAATAGTGTCTCCAAATTTTAAGGCAAAAACAATTGCAGCTAACTCAAGATCATGTGTAGGGTAATTCTTTTCATGTGGTTTTAATTGCCGTGAAGCATAAGCCACCACCTTTCCCGATCGCATTAACACACAACCCAAACCACTTAAAGATGCATTATCAGACACAACATACGGTATACCGATTCGTTGAGTTAAGACCGGAGCTTCATTAACATTTTCTTTAATCGATCAAAGCTCATTGACATTCATCGACCACATAAAATCAACATTCTTCTGTAATAAACGAGTCATTGGTGAAGCAATCATGGAAAAATTCTTTACAAAATGGCGATAGTATCCTGCTAATCCTGAAAACTTCGCACTTCAGCTTACATTCTTCTGTTTTCCAATTCACCACCGCTGAAACTTTACTTGGATCCACACGAATTCCTTCATTGATATAATATGACCCGTAAATCCAACCTCATGAAGCCAAAACTCACATTTACTAAATTTCGATATAATCGCTTTTTCTCTCAACGTCTCAGAGTACAATTCTCAAGTCTTTGTGCATGTTCGGATTCTGTCTTTGAATAGACCAATATGTCATCAATAAATACCACCACAAATCTATCCAAATAAGACTGAAAAATTGATTCATTAAATCCATAAATGCAAGCGGGGCATTCGTTAAACCAAAAGGCATTACCAAAAATTCAGAGTGACCATACCGAGTTCGAAAAGCGCCTTTGGCACATCACACTCTTTAACCTTCAAATGATAATACCCGGATCTAAGGTCTATTTTTGAGAACACTGCAAAGACCTTTCAGCTTGATCAAACAAATCATCGATACGAGGTAATGGATATTTATTTTAATTGTTACCTTATTCAACCGCTCAGTAATCAATACACAATCGCAACGAACCATCTTTCTTTTTCACAAATAAGACAAAGCGCCCCAAGGTGATGTACTCGGTCCGATGAACCCTTTATCCAATAACTCTTGCAACTGTGTCTTCAACTCTTTAACTCACCTGGTGCCATTCTATACGGTGTTATTGATATTGAGCTGCACTTTAATTACATCAATTGTGAATTCAACCTCACGATCCGGGGTAAACCGGTAATTCCTCAGAAACACATCAAGAAACTCATTAACAATCGACAATTGTTCCATCTTCAATTCGAACCCCGAGTATCAAGAATATAAGCTAAAATGCTTCATTACCTTTCCGAATCAATTTTCGAAATGAAGGTGAAATAATTCGACATCATTCTTTTATCCCCAAACTCAATTGAAACTATTTCCCATCGACATTTTAAATCAATCCGTTTTTCGCTACAATTCACTATGGCATCGTGTTCAATCAACCAATCCATTCCAAGAATAACATCAAATTCTTGGAAAGGTAACAACATTAAATCGGCAGAGAATTCACGACCTTGTATTTTCAAAGGGACAATTCCGACATATTAAATTAACCAACACACTTTGCCCTAGTGGATTAGTGACTTGCAATTCAAGGTCAGTGGACTCAACAGTCATTTTCTTTTTTGACACTAATGCTGTAACACCCCGAACCCGAGACCGTCACGAGTCGAACACGAGGTGTTAACAGACTTCAACCCACTTATTGAGAGTTTCGGACAAGTCGCCAATCATGTACTAGTCGCTCCAAAATTCATAACTTGAGTTTTACAACTCGAAAATCAGTTTCGCAATTTTTCCAAGAAACTAGACTCATATTTCCATCTACATATTTTTTCTAGAATTTTTGGTCGAGCCAATTGGTACAGTTTATTAGTTAAAGTCTCCCTGTTGCAGGGATCGACTACACTGACCTTTGTGCATTACGAATTGGATATCTCCTGTACAGGGCTTCAATACTGATGCCGTTTGTTTCTATAGAAACTAGACTCAGAGAGGAATCTACACATATATGGCGTGACTCCTAATTATCTCTGGTTAATTTACAATGATTTTCCAAAGTCGGGACAGGGGATCCAGAAACCGTTCTGGCCCTGTTTCACAAGAACTTTAATATCTGTTAACTTATAACTCATATGACCATTTCGTTTCTTCTATATAAAAGTAGATTCATCAAGGTACATTTACATAATTTATTTACTATTTAATACCATTCCTACTATTTTTAGTGATTTTTCAATCTCACGTTACTGCTGCTGCCAGCACCTGTCACTAAAGCAACTATGCCTATTTCATGATTTCCTTTGATCTAACTAGTGATTCATCATACATGTCACAAATCATGATCATGACTAGCCATACCAGAGGCTAATCATTATCCAACATCTCCCTACTACACTATTGCCATAACATGCATTTTAACACCAAAATAATCAACCATGGCATAAGGCATGGAAATCGAATTACCAAGACTTGTGACTTAACATTGGAGAACTAAATCCAACCGAGCATTTATGCCATTTTCGCATGGCTAAAAGTTTACATACCAAAGTTCAACAAAGCATATTAGCCTATACATGCCAAAATGTTCTCCTAAACCGACTACACAAAAAAATACCAAAAGTTGATAGCCGGTGTGATGACTCCAATGACGATCACGAGCACGCAAAAAGGACGAGTCCGAGAAACCTAAAATGGCGACAAGCAAACACCGGGTGAGTATATAACTCAGTAAGCCATAAGCATTATATTGCCGCTCAGTAATAATATACCATAAAAGAAAATAATTAATGCGGATTAAAATCCTCCATCCACACCCCAAACGGTACTATAATTCTTTAGGCATTTCGGTTTGGTCACATACCAAGCCCTACTTGATATTTCATACATTACGCCATATGACATTGCATGCATTTATTTTCGAGCATAATCACCACATAGATCAAGACTTACCAAACCAAAATTCCAAATATAAATAAAATGTCCATTCCTCATGAGCTCAAGGTGTTTACTCGCATCATGTCCATGATTGACTCGTTAAGGCCATGCATAGAACATGTACGCTTATTAGAGGATGTGCAATAAGCCCGCACACTTAGTGCTTAATAGTCGAACTCGCACACTTAGTGCTATATAATCAAACTTGCACACTTAGTGCTGTATAATTTGAACCCGCACACTTAGTGCCAATTTGTGATTATAAATGTTTACACCGCACACTTAGTGCCAAACCGATCATTCAATACATCTCACCTCTTTTCTTTCAATTCAATATTTTTATCACCACATACATACATGTTTATATATATATTCTACCATTCCATTCAGCATCATTACTTGGACATTACGACCCTTTAAATTAGTACAAATAAGTGCTTAATGACTTACCTTATATCGGATGAAATGATTCCCAATCTACTACTCGATTATCTTTGCTTTGCCTTTGCTTGGTTCTCCTCTTTGATGTCTTGATCTAAAATGAATACATTTAGTAGTTTAATCTTCTTGCTGGATTTTTATGTGTATAACTTAATGGTTTTCACCCCATTTCACAACTATCTTTGTTCAAAATATCAAAATCTCAACCAACATTTGTTTAATGCTTCAAGGCCGAATGCATGGTCACCATTTAGCTAATCTAGTCTCAAGTATTTTAATCCTAACATACAACATCATGAATCAACTCAACCTTATAAGCCAATATTACTCCTACAACCGATTGTAAGGAGTTAACAAAGAAAATATATTTTTACAAACATATACACCCATATGGCCGATTTTACCAAATCAAATTTAACCTTACTTATCTCAAATTTTCATTTCATACTATCATCCCCATGACATAGCAAGGTTTTGAATCATGGACTAATTAGAACTAAAACTAGCAACTAAGAACATGCATGAATCTCATGGCACCATATTAAACATACCTTAATCTAGCTACAAGGATGGCCAACCTATTCCAAACCAACCATGAGCAAGGACCCCTTTCTTCTCCCTTGAGATTTTCGGCCAAAAGGATGGAAAAAAGATGAACAAAGCTTTTTTTTTTTTTTTTTTTTCTCACTTGCACGGCAATGGGGAGGGAAGGGGAAAGCCTTCACACACACACTTTTTTTTTTTATTACTCATGCACCTTATTTTATTTATTTCAACATAAAACACTCACCCAACATGTTTCATGACATGTCTTGCCCATGCTTCCTTGTCATGGCCGCCACTAGCACTTGGGGGATTTTGACATGCAAGTCCTCCCTTTGACTACATGTACTATTAGGTCCTTACAGATTAGCCTATCATTTTTCAAAAGTGACATACAAGTCCTACTAACTGAATTCACATGCAATCGACTAAACCAAGCTTGAAATTTTTACACATTCGTAAATACATATTCTAGACAATAAATATTACGTTCAAACATTTCGTGACTCGGTTTAGTAGTCCCAAACCACTTCCGACTAGGGTCAATTTTGGGTGTCACAACTCTCCCCACTTAAGGAATTTTCGTCCCGAAAATCTTACCGTAAACAGTGTTTGGGTAACGCTCTTTCATAGAATTCTCGGGTTCCCAAGTAGCTTCTTCCATCCCGTGTTTGAGCCATAACACTTTTACTAACGGAACCCTTTTGTTTCGCAACTCCTTCACTTCACGAGCTAGGATACTGAATCGGTTCTTCTTCATAACTCATATCGGCTTGAATTTCAATCTCGGAGGGTTTATTACATGCGAAGGATCGGATCGGTAACGTCAAGCATCGAAACATGGAAAACGTTAGGATCCTTTCGAGTTCGGGGTAAAGCAACCTATACACTCTTGGGCCGACTCGTTCGGAGATCTCATATGGCCCAATGAATCTCGGACTCAATTTGCCCTTACGGCCAAATCGAGTATCTTTTCCGGGTGATACCTTAAGAAACACTTTGTCTCCCACCGATACTCAATATCTCTTCGTTTTAAATCCGCGACGACTTCGACGATTCAAGCGCCTTCAAACTTTCACGAATTACTCGAACTTTTGCTCAAAGATCTCTAATCAAATCCACCACGAAAATTTTGCTTTCACCGAGCTCACCAAAACAATGGTGTACGGCATTTACGACCATACAAAGCCTCGTAAGGCGCCATCTTAATGCTTGACTGAAAACTATTGTTGTGCTTAATTCAATCAAGGGTAAATATCGTTCCCATGAACCATTAAACTCGAGGATGCAACATCTCAACATATCCTCAAGTATCTCGAATTATCCGCCGGATTGACCATCGATTTGGGGATGAAAAGCGGTGCTAAATGCGACTTGGTACCCAAAGCTTCTTGCAATTTCTTCCAAAATCGTGAGGTGAATCTCGGATCTCGTCCGACACAATAGAAATCGGTACCCGTGTAATCTCACAACTGAGAAACATACAATTCAGCTAGCTTATCCAATGAAAAATCCGTGCGACGGGATAAAGTGAGCCGACTTAGTCAATCTATCAACGACGACCCAAATTGCATCTTTCTTGCTTGCCGACACCGGCAAGCCGGATACAAAATCCATCGTGACTCGCTCCCATTTCCATTCGGTATCATGATTGGCTGAAGCAAACCCGTGGACACTTGATGTTACGCCTTTACTTGTCGACATACTAAGCACTTCGAAACAAAGTTGGAAATGTCTCGTTTCATACCATGCCACCAAAACTAGTGTCTCAGGTCGTTGTACATTTTCATACTCCCCGGGTGGATTGACATTCGACTACTATGAGCTTCGTTCAAAATCATCGAAAAAAGTTCTGAATTCCTTGGAATACATAATCGACCCTTGAACGTCAAGCAATCATGGTCGCTCAATCTGAAATTCGATTCCTTGTTCGAACACACTCATCCCGCTTTGCAACCAACTCATCGTCGACTTTCTCGAGCTTCACGAATTTGACGTATCAATAATGGTTTGGCTTTCAATTCACTACTAACACATTGTCGGGTAGAATGCATAAGTGTACATTCATCGCCGCAACGCAAATAGTGATTTACGACTTAAGGCATCCGCAACCACATTAGCCTTTCCCGGTGATAGTCAATGACCAACTCATAATCCTTTAACAGCTCGAGCCAACGTCTTTGTCGCAGATTTAAGTCTCTTTGAGTCATCAAATATTTGAGACTTTTGTGATCCGAATACACATGGCACTTCTCACCAAATAAGTAATGTCGCCATATCTTTAAGGCGAATACGATGGCGACCAATTCGAGATCATGGGTCGGATAATTTTTCTCATGTAGCTTTAATTGTCTCGACGATAGGCCACAACTCGCCTTTTCTTGCATCAATACGCAACCCAACCCAAGTAGGGATGCGTCACTATAAATGACAAACTCTTTGCCCGATTCGGGTTGCACTAGAATTGGGGCTTCACCAAATAAGCTTTTAGTTGATCGAAACTTTTCGACATTTCTCCGTCCATTCAACTTAACATCATTTTGGAGTAGCCAGAATTGGCGTGGCTATCGTCGAGAAACCTTTTACAAATCGTCGGTAATAACCGCAAGCCCTAAAAAGCTCCTAACTTCGGTAACATTCCTTGGTGGTTTCCAATCGACTACGGCCAAATTTTGTTCGGTCCACCTCGACACCGATGCGATACACCACGCGCCCCAAAAAGCTAACCTCTTTCAACCAAAATTCACATTTATTGAACTTTGCGATAATCGCTTATCTCGTAAGATTTGCAACACTAGCCTCGGTGTTCAAAGATGTTCGTTTCATCTCTCGAATAGACCAAAATGTCATCGATAAATACAACTACGAACCGATCCAAGTATGGCCGAAAATTCTATTCATTAAATCCATAAACACCGTAGGGCATTAGTGAGCCCAAACGGCATCACCAAGAATTCAGAGTGACCGTACCTCGCTCTAAAAGCGGTTTTGGGTATGTCCGATTCTCGGACCCTCAACCGATAGTACCCGACCTCAAATCTATCTTTGAAAACACCGAGGCTCCCTTTAATTGATCAAACAAATCGTCAATTCGTGGCAACGGATATTTATTCTTTATCGTCACTTTATTGAGTTGACGATAGTCGATGCACAATCTCATGCTTCCGTCCTTCTTTTCACAAACAATACCGGTGCGCCCCATGGAGAAAAACTCGGTCGAGCGAAACCTCTATCCGTCAATTCTTGCAATTGGACCTTCAATTCCTTTAACTCCGTTAATGCCATACGACACGGAGCTATTGAGATCGGCGTAGTACCGGTACAACTTCGATGCAATTCCACTTCTCGAACCGGTGGCAATCCCAGAACTCCTCCTAAAAACATCCGAATACTCACAAACCACCGGTACCGATTCGAGTTTCTTTTCCGTCTCTTTACTTTCAAACACATACGCAAGGTATGTTTCACACCCTTTTCACATATCTCCGAGCGGTCATAGAAGATATTATCGCGGCACTCCTTTTAAATCAAGAGACTCGACTCGGACTACCTCATTATTTGCACTCCTCAAATCAATGGTTTTCCTTTGCGATCCACCATCTTGCATCATGTACGATCACCAATCCATACCAAGAATAACATCGAATTCATCAAATGGTAGAAGCATCGATCGGTAGGAAAAGCAGATTCTCGAATTATTAGGGGCATCTCTTGCACACTTTATCAACGAGTACGTATTGACCCAAAGGGTTTGACACTCGAATTATGAACTCGATGAGACTCAACAGTAGAGTCTTCTCGGATGCTAAAGTTTCACATACATATGAATGAGTAGAGCGGGTCAATCAATGCAATCACACTAGTATCAAAGAGAGTAAAAGTACCAATGATAACGTCGGGAGGATGCCTCCTCTCGTCGCGGATGGCATATGCTCTAGCAGAGCACGGGTCTCGGATCGAACAGCCAGATCGGTGGCTCCTCTCGATTACCACCCCTACCTCCTGAAATCCTCGGGGTCTACCTCTAGTGTCGCCCCACTCGATCTTGCACCTTGCATCTTATTCTTCTCATCTAGCTCGTGCAATCTCTAATGAAGTGGTCCTTCAACCACATCCATAACAGTCTTGCTAATGACTTACCCCAACATTCACCTAGGTGTCGTCTTCCACATTGGGGGCATTCAGGTCTCTCTTGACGATTATTGCCCACACTAGCCACCGAAGTAGCTCGAGAGTTCGTCGATGGTCGTGCTCTAATGGAAATTCCCGCAGTCATCCTCGATTTATTAGTGTCCTCCCTGAACTTCTTTACAGTCGAGAATGGAGCTTTACCCATCGATCTCTTACGATAGCCTTTAGCTTCAAATTCAGCCTTCTTCTTCTCCTTTCCAAGTTCTTCCGCCTTGCAGGCTCGTTCGACCAGCGTCACGAACTCCTTTATCTCCAAAATACCCACTAGTAGTTTTAAATCTTCATTCAATCCTTCTTCAAATCTTTTGCTCATAGCAACCTCATCGACCACACACTCCGAGCATACCGACTAAGTCTTACGAACTCATGTTCAGATTCGTATCTTGTCATACGGCCTTGCTTGAGTTCCAAGAATTCCTTACGCTTTTGATCGATGAACCGTTGACTAATATACTTCTTTCAAATTCATTTGAAAGAAATCCCAAGTAACTTCGCTTCGTTTGGGACTATGAAGATCAAAGTCCTCCACCAATAGTAAGCTAAGTCTCGCAACAAGGATATAGCACACTTTAGACATTCATCGGTGTGCATGATACCATCAAACACCGAATGGTGTTATCAAGCCGAACTTCGGCTCTTTCGGCATCATCAAGAACTATGGCCTTAAACTCCTCAGCCCCGCTTTCTAATCAAGTTTACTGGTGGCTTACTCGGCCTCATAGGATCAATGGCGATGGCATTACAGCCCTTGGGTGGATTATTTAAATTCGGAATTGTTGGACAGTAGGATTGGTTCAAGGCGTATTATGCTACCCACTCATTCATCATGGTAAAGAAGGCTTGTTTTGCCTCCTCACCTTGATTATTCGCAGATGACCGAGGTTCAACAGCGGCGTCCCTTGTGCAGGAGCAGCCGCTACACTTTCAACGTCATCCGCCAAGGTTCTCTACACCGGATCCATTTACTAATCAAAACAAAAATTTTAACCGTCAAGTCATCACACATTTAAACATTAACATTAAGGCATGTATAGCTAGACTCATACGCGCTATGGTAGTCCTAGAACCGACTAAACCATAGCTCTGATACCAATAAAATGTAACACCCGAACCCGAGACCGTCACGAGTCGAACACGAGGTGTTAATGACTTCAACCCACTTATTGAGAGTTTCAGACAAGCTGCCAATCTGTGTACTAGTCGCTCCAAAATTCATAACTTGAGTTTTACAACTCGAAAATCAGTTTCGCAATTTTTCCATGAAACTAGACTCATATTTCCATCTACATATTTTTTTCTAGAATTTTTGGTCGAGCAAATTGGTACAGTTTATTAGTTAAAGTCTCCCCTGTTGCAGGGATCGACTACACTGACCTTTGTGCATTACGAATTGGATATCTCCCTGTACAGGGCTTCAATACTGATGTCGTTTGTTTCTATAGAAACTAAACTCAGAGAGGAATCTACACATATATGGCATGACTCCTAATTATCTCTGGTTAATTTACAATGATTTTCCAAAGTTGGGACAGGGGATCCAGAAACCGTTCTGGCCCTATTTCACAAGAACTTTAATATCTGTTAACTTATAACTCATATGACCATTTCGTTTCTTCTATATAAAAGTAGATTCATCAAGGTACATTTACATAATTTATTTACTATTTAATACCATTCCTACTATTTTTAGTGATTTTTCAATCTCACGTTACTGCTGCTGCCAGCACCTGTCACTAAAGCAACTATGCCTATTTCATGATTTCCCTTTGATCTAACTAGTGATTCATCATACATGTCACAAATCATGATCATGACTAGCCATACCAGAGGCTAATCATTATCCAACATCTCCCTACTACACTATTGCCATAACATGCATTTTAACACCAAAATAATCAACCATGGCATAAGGCATGGAAATCGAATTACCAAGACTTGTGACTTAACATTGGAGAACTAAATCCAACCGAGCATTTATGCCATTTTCGCATGGCTAAAAGTTTACATACCAAAGTTCAACAAAGCATATTAGCCTATACATGCCAAAATGTTCTCCTAAACCGACTACACAAAAAAATACCAAAAGTTGATAGCCGGTGTGATGACTCCAATGACGATCACGAGCACGCAAAAAGGACGAGTCCGAGAAACCTAAAATGGCGACAAGCAAACACCGGTGAGTATATAACTCAGTAAGCCATAAGCATTATATTGTCGTTCAGTAATAATATACCATAAAAGAAAATAATTAATGCGGATTAAAATCCTCCATCCACACCCCAAACGGTACTATAATTCTTTAGGCATTTCGGTTTGGTCACATACCAAGCCCTACTTGATATTTCATACATTACGCCATATGACATTGCATGCATTTATTTTCGAGCATAATCACCACATAGATCAAGACTTACCAAACCAAAATTCCAAATATAAATAAAATGTCCATTCCTCATGAGCTCAAGGTGTTTACTCGCATCACTGTCCATGATTGACTCGGTAAGGCCGCGCACATAGAACATGTACGTTTATTAGAGGATGTGCAATAAGCCCGCACACTTAGTGCTTAATAGTCGAACTCGCACACTTAGTGCTATATAATCAAACTTGCACACTTAGTGCTGTATAATTTGAACCCGCACACTTAGTGCCAATTTGTGATTATAAATGTTTACACCGCACACTTAGTGCCGAAACCGATCATTCAATACATCTCACCTCTTTTCTTTCAATTCAATATTTTTATCACCACATACATACATGTTTATATATATATTCTACCATTCCATTCAGCATCATTACTTGGACATTACGACCCTTTAAATTAGTACAAATAAGTGCTTAATGACTTACCTTATATCGGATGAAATGATTCCCAATCTACTACTCGATTATCTTTGCTTTGCCTTTGCTTGGTTCTCCTCTTTGATGTCTTGATCTAAAATGAATACATTTAGTAGTTTAATCTTCTTGCTGGATTTTTATGTGTATAACTTAATGGTTTTCACCCCATTTCACAACTATCTTTGTTCAAAATATCAAAATCTCAACCAACATTTGTTTAATGCTTCAAGGTAGAATGCATGGTCACCATTTAGCTAATCTAGTCTCAAGTATTTTAATCCTAACATACAACATCATGAATCAACTCAACCTTATAAGCCAATATTACTCCTACAACCGATTGTAAGGAGTTAACAAAGAAAATATATTTTTACAAACATATACACCCATATGGCCGATTTTACCAAATCAAATTTAACCTTACTTATCTCAAATTTTCATTTCATACTATCATCCCCATGACATAGCAAGGTTTTGAATCATGGACTAATTAGAACTAAAACTAGCAACTAAGAACATGCATGAATCTCATGGCACCATATTAAACATACCTTAATCTAGCTACAAGGATGGCCAACCTATTCCAAACCAACCATGAGCAAGGACCCCTTTCTTCTCCCTTGAGATTTTCGGCCAAAAGGATGGAAAAAAAAGATGAACAAAGCTTTTTTTTTTTTTGTTTTTCTTTCTCACTTGCACGGCAATGGGGAGGGGAGGGGAAAGCCTTCACACACACACTTTTTTTTTTTATTACTCATGCACCTTATTTTATTTATTTCAACATAAAACACTCACCCAACATGTTTCATGACATGTCTTGCCCATGCTTCCTTGTCATGGCCGGCCACTAGCACTTGGGGGATTTTGACATGCAAGTCCTCCCTTTTGACTACATGTACTATTAGGTCCTTATAGATTAGCCTATCATTTTTCAAAAGTGACATACAAGTCCTACTAACTGAATTCACATGCAATCGACTAAACCGAAGCTTGAAATTTTTACACATTCGTAAATACATATTCTAGACAATAAATATTACGTTCAAACATTTGGTGACTCGGTTTAGTGGTCCCAAACCACTTCCCGACTAGGGTCAATTTTGGGTCACAAATGCAAAGGCAAATATATGAATGTGTAGATCCGGGATCAATTAAAGCATATACGTAATCATCAAAAGATAGAAATTACCAGCTATCACATCCGAATGTGCTTCTTCCCTTGCCTGGATAGCATATGTACGCAGGTACTCTTGTCTCTGATCGAGTCTGCAGATCTCTCGTTCCCGAATGAATGTCCAAAGAAGACTACTTTGACCCGAACGTTTACCTTTACGAGGAGTATTTGCTTGCTTCTCCCTTGTTCTCTATCTTCTTTAGATAATTGAGGACAATCCGAATAAAATGATCAGTTCCACCACATTTATAGCAAGCTCGGCTCTTCCCCAACACTCACCAATATGAAATCTACCACAATTTTTACATCTAAGTCTCGAATATTTTGCACACTACTAGCACTAGCTGCTGGTTTCTTAGTTACTCCGACATCTTGTTGAGTCGTTTTACTTTTATTCGATCGTTCGGGATTATAACAGTTCGACGAATCATTTCGAACTTTTTGGCGAAAAAGTCGAAGTTGGTCTAGAGAAACTTCTTTTGTATACCTCTTTACCTCTTCTTTCTCTTTGCATCTTTCATTATACACTTCTTCCATCTTTTGAGCTCGATCGATGAATCACAAATTCCGAATCTCTGTACCTCCAATCATCATTCGATTTCATCATTAAGCCCTTCTTCAAATCTAATGCACATTTCTTCCTCTGTCAATTTACAACATCCCGAGCATATCTCTTGAGATACACAAATTCTCTTTCATATTCGCCACTGTTTTATTCCCTTGTCAAGATCAAGAAATTCTCTCTTCTTCTTATCTAAATATCTCTTTCCCACATACTTCTTCTTAAATTCGTTTTGGAAGAATTCCTGTAAGTTTATCTGCAGTACCATCGCCTCAATGGTTTCCCACCAATTATACGCTTCTTCTTTCAATAGCGAAACGCACATCCCAAATAGTCCTCCGGAGAACACATCATCTGTTTAAAAACTCTCTCCAAACTCTTTAACCAATACTCTGCTTTAACCGGATCATCGTCCGATCTCCCTTGAAATTTTTCAGCTCCAAACTTTCTGAGTTTTTCAATTGGTGTTCTTTTGCTAGATTCATCTATTAAAGAAGGAGCAACCGGGGTTGTAACTGGTGGTACAGTAGGGGGAGGAGGAGGTTGTTGTGCCTGACTTCTTCCTTGTATTGTTTCATGATACCACTGATTCATTAATCCGTAAATCATATTTTTAAGTTCTTCCTCTCTCATCAAAGAAATAGGGACATTACCACACTTGTTCCCTGCTCAGAAGTCTGTATTCTACTATTAACTTCCTCTTCTTGACTAGCACCATCGGGTCTATCAGACATCTTTACAATCTATAACAAAATTGGTAATTAGATCGGATCATTCACATCACACTATCACGATTTATATGGCATGTATTTTAAACATTTTACACATCAAATTAGCTCCGAGAATCAACTAAACCAAAGCTCGATACCAATAAATGTAACGCCCCTTTACTCGAGACCGTCACGAGTCGAGCACGAGGCATTACTAAACTTATTTGAGCACTTAAACAAATTCAAACAATTTATATCACACTTTCCGGATAAGCTGTCCAACTGCATTACAGATGCAAAAAATCATATCTCGAGTTACAAAACTCAAAATCTAAATCCGTAAATTTTTCCCAAATCTAGGCTCATATATCTACTTACTAATTTTTTCTAGAATTTTGGTTGAGCCAATTAGTACAGTTTATTAGTTGAAGTCTCCCTGTTTCAAGGTTCGGCTGCTCTGACCCTATTCACTACGAACCAAATTTCTCCATGTACAGAATTCAAATAACCAAGACGTTTATTTCTATTAAAATAGACTCAATAAGGAATCCATAAATATATATTATGACTCCTAATTAATTTTTATAATTTTAATGATTTTTACAAATCAGAACAGGGGAGTTCAAAATCACTCTAACCTTGTCTCACAAAAATTCAAATATCTCCTGTTATGAAAGCCTTTTGCTTACACCGCTTCTTCTATGTGAAACTAGATTCAATAAGATTTAATTTCATATTTTATTCAACCTATAATTATATTTTTATGATTTATGGTGAATTTTCAAACTCAGACTACTGCTACTAACCAAAAACTATTTTAGTACAAAATGTTGTTAACTAGTTTATAACATCTTTACTTCATTTCATTTAAACTCTATACATGCCATATAAATCTTCAAACATAAAACAAAAGCTACCGGAATTGATCTGGATAGTGTGCTTTGTTGTGTTGATCCGATCTACCCACTTCACTTCAAGTCAATCTACATAAAAATATTAAACACACACAAGTAAGCTTATTGAAGCTTAGTAAGTTCATAGGTTAAAAGTAATGCTTACCAAACATAATATTTCCAAACAATACCAAAACACTTACTAAAGTTTCCTGCGATTCACAACCATTGTTATAATAATTCACATAGTTGAGCTCAACAAGAATAACTACTCAATCTCTTCCATTTGGATCACTTCTCTTTATTTCTTATAATCAAATTAGGAAACGGCTTACGAAATTGAGTACGTCGTTGCTCAATGCCACGATTCACAACTCAGTATGGTTTTCCTCATTGAAATACCATACCTACATTTTTCAACTCGGTATGGGAAATGCCATACCTACATTTCTTAACTCAAGATGGATTTGATAATACCATACCTACATTTCACATTTCAAGATGGATAATACCATACCTACATTTCACAACTCAGTATGGATGATACCATACCTACATTTCACACTTTGCCATGGAACAACCATGGTCTTATCCAATCAATTCATCACACGTCACGATACTGAACGTACTCAATCCTGCGTTTTCCTAATTTGCATTTCCACATTTATTCTTTCATTAACAAAATCTACACAATCCCACAACAAATTCGTATATAATAACACATTATAAACTTCAATCATTCACAAATAAACATCTAAATTCAACCATATGAACTTACCCTACTAATTTGTAGAAGATATTGAAATTTAGGGACTATTCCGTAACTTTTTCTTTTCCTCGTTCTTCTTTGGATTCTTGATCTATAATATAAAATATTTCTACTCATTAGCATTTATTTGATTTCTATTTCACTTCACAATTTATGCTGTTCAAATTTCGAAATTGCACTTTTACCCCAAAATTTACAGCTTTCACAATTTAGTCCCTACTCAATTCACCCATCAATTGAACTAATTTTTCTCAATTAACACTTTATTTTATCATTATAAACTATTTCAAAACCTTTTATATTCTGAATTTCAACAGCAACCTTCAATTCACAACTTTTTCACAATTAGGTCCTAAATATCATTTCCTATCAAAATCACTTAATAAAACCACCTTAATATGAAATTAGAACTTAAATTTCATAATAATTCATCATAAGATTCCCTTATCCATCCAGGGTAACTTCCAATTTCACCCATAAAATCAAAAACTAATGAATTCTACAAGTGGACCTAATTGTAAAAGTCATAAAAACATAAAAATTATCAAGAAAAGCAAGAATTAGACTCACATGATGTAAAAATATGAAAAACCAGCTTTCTCCAGACCTTTTATGGCGTTTTGGCTGAGAAAATATGAAGAAATGTCTAGATTTTTCAATTACATCATTATTTAACTATTAACTTTTATCTATTTCCAATTTTGCCCTTGTTCACATTGTTTTCTTGCTTATTTCATACCCAAACCGTCCAGCCATTAACCTTTGGGTCTAATTGCTCTTTAAATCCATCTTTTAAATACTTAAGCTATTTACTCACAATTTAACAAATTTTGTGCTATTTTCAATTTAATCCTTTTTAATTAATTAGCCATCCAAGCGTTAAAATTTTCTAACTGAAACTTTAATACTAACTCAATGACACTCCATAAATATTTATAAAATATTTATAGCTCGATTTTCAACTTTGAGGTCTCGATACCTCATTTTTGACCCGCTTGACCTAATAAATTCTTTTAATTCACTAATTTCACCATTTCACTAATTCTTCTAAATTCTTACTTGACTCATAAATATTAAATTACTATCTTGTTCAATCTTATTTGTCGAATTTAGTGATCTCAAATCACCATTTCCGACACCACTGAAAATTAGGCCGTTACATGGTTTCTGGCTTTTGCCATAACAGTTACAATAGTGTGATTACACACCTGATTGCGAAAATGCTCTATTGGCCCATGAGTATTCCACACCTGTCACAGTTAGAAGTTCGATTAGTCACTTATCAATGTTAGGGTTAAACGCCCTGCTTTTTACTCTTAATCCAACTAATAATAATACTTGCCTTAACTGGCCAACTGTGGCTTAGTCCTCCTAGATCGCTAACTAAAATTGATCTCTTACTCCTTGCAAAAAATCTGCGTTATCAGTGACATCCATTAACACAATTGCCTAACACATGGCTTGAAACATCATGTACTATTACATAGAAACCAAAACTCATTAGTACAAGGGAAAGGAGCATTCGACCACACCAAGGAATGTAAGCCAACATGCCCCAATTGAACGTGATAACCACAACAAAGCTACCTTCGATTGGAAAATGAGGAAAGGTTTCATACATTCGGTTATCACTTGCAGCTCTTCCACTCCTCGAAAGACTAGGAACCCACGAACACCACACAGGAAAAGGGAGATGAGATTCAGTAATAAGAACAAAAAAGGAATCAACTAAAATAGTGCAAGAGATTAAAGGCTTGATAAGAGTTGAGAGAAACAAGAAAAGACCAAGTGCTTACCGATTTGCCAAAGAACACTTGCAAAAACCGAAACTAAACAGAGGGGTACAGATTTTGTCAAATATTTAGATGAAAAGAGAGGAAAGAAAAGATGCAATCGGTCAAGGCGGTAATCAAATAAGCCAAGGGAAGGAGAAGAGATTCAATTTAGACTAAAGTTGAAAACCAAAAGGGTCTGAGAGGGAAGAAGAAGAGTATTCAGAAACAAAAAGTTTCAAGGAGAACGACAGCTAAGAGAGTAGAGAGAAAAGAACAGAAACTGAAATAGCCCTAAAAAGAAAGTACCCAAAAGCACTAGCCAGCTCGGCTTCAGAAACAAAAGAAAGATCCATAATTGCAAAAACCTGAAAGAAAGGAAAATCGAGAGAAACTAGCAAAAGAAACGATAGCTAGCAAGAGTGGAAAACCAAAAACCCCACACAGTTTCGGCAGCCAATAGTGTATGACTGAATTAGATCCTTGGGAAACCTACTTTTGATCAACTTCTACCACTCCCTCCACTCCATTATCCCCTCCTTAACTTTCTCCCCAAATTTCTCCTCACAACCCTTAACCAACCAATTCAAACCCCTTTTAAACTCCCCCTAAATTTCGGCCACACACCCTCTCCCCTTCAAACATTCCAACCGCCCACTAGCTTCAGAATTCCACTACTTTTCAGCTACCTACACTGCTCAGCAACAAAAATAAACATCCTTGTGTGCAATAGGCCTCGAACCCAAGACCTACTAATAATAGTAACACGCCATTACCCCTTAGACCAACCAACTTCTTATGTCATATTTTACCAAATTTCTTTAAAAGACCTACAAAACAGAGACATGTTTAATTCAAATCAAAAACAAAATTTAGCACAAGCCAAGGCGCGAACTCTAGGCTTCTTCAAGGTTCCCCAGGACACTTAACCACTGAAGCAAACATAGATTTATACACACAACATACAAAAATAGTTACTTAGGTTTTTAGGGCGTCACAAAAAGACTTACTCATGATTTACAATTCAACTATAAAAATCTTTAGTTTTAATCTCAACTAAAGTCCTAAAAAAAATTTACATATTAATTTAAGATTTTAAAGAGGAATCCTATACAATATTTAAAATTAGTTTAAAACCCTAAAAACATATGCTACGTATTATTTATACTTTTTCTAGGACAAATGGTAGACAAAGATCTTAAAGACTAACCTAAATGCAAGTGTAAAAACCTTATGGTTTCATTAAAATGTAACACCTACTTAACTAACTTCATGTCAACAATTATAGGATGGAAAAATGACCTAAAGTTCGAATAGGAATAAAATAGGAAAATTAATTAAATTGGCTAAAGTTAATGAAAAGTTAAAACTCTTTCAAATTGGAAATAATAAAAGAAATATTATATATATGAAGTAAATAAGACCTTGACATGATGATGATAATAATAACAATAATACACATATTCGTAATACAATAAAAGAATCAAAGTAGCATAAATAAATAATATTAAAATGTATGTAAGGGAAAGCGTAAAAAACCATAAATATGAGTAGACATGAAAATAAATAAAGATGAAATAAGAATAAATAAAAATTATACAAGTGTGTATAAACATTAAAATAAAATGCATAATTGGCTTTTACAAAGTTAAAATTAAAATTAAATAAAAATAAAAATAGATTTTCTACTAATTTTGGCTTTTACAAAGTCAAAAGAAATATGATGAGTCCTTGACTATTTCCAAGTTTATAATTCAGCCCCACTTTATTGAATATGTTGCAAATTAGTCCTTTTTTGCTTTTTTTTTTTACTCATAGCATCTCAATTGCATTCCTGACAGGATAAAAACATAAAATCACTAATTTAGCAAGGCTCAATTCAAGAATTAGCTTATTGAAACACAAAAGATCATGCAAATTTAACATGTTATCATCGGTACTTCCTTATCTGTTTCAAAATCTAAGACAATAAAATCAACAGGAAAAATAAACTTATCTACACATACCAAAACATCCTTGATATTTCCTTCTGGATATGCCAAAGATCAATTCGCCAATTAGAGTGTCATACTTGTGGGTCCTACTTTACCTATTCCCAACACCTTAAAAATAGACTATGGAATCAAGTTGATGCTCACTCCAAGATCGTATAAAGCTTTACCACAATAAGTTTCTCCAAAATTATAGGGTATAGTAAAGCTTTCGGGGTCCTCTATTTTCGAATGTAGTTTGTTCTATAAGAACACACTACACTCCTTCGTTAATCTTACAGTCTCGAACTCACTAAGCCTCTTCTTTTTGGATAGAATGTCCTTCATGAACTCAACATAATTGGGCATTTGTTCTAAAGCTTTTACCAATAGTATATTGATGTAAAGTTGGTTTAGAACATTCAAAAAACTTCTTGAATTGCACCTTTTGTTTCTACTATTTGATTCTTTTTGGATACCGAGGTGTTGGAACCTTGGCTTGGACTGGACAACTTTTTAGAGGTAATTTATCTCCATCTAAAGAAGGTATTAGCTTATCAAAATTCATTAGTTTAGATTTTACCTCTTCAAATTGTGTAGCATTTGACTCTTTTGGTGTAGGAATCTCAATTGTTGGTTGATTTTCCTTTTCCCTAACAGGTTCTTCTTCAACCTCAACAACCTTGGGTTCTAAAGCTTTACCAATTCGTAAAGCAACTACCTTGTAGTGTTCCTTACCCAAATTCCTTGGATTTTCTGTGTCACTCGGCAAGGCTCCTTCGGTCTATTACGAAGCTCTGTAACTAACTGACCCATTTTGTTCTCTAAATGTTTTAGTGTTGCTGCTTGGCTTTGGATTAAGTCATCATTTTTAGCCATGTACGCCTTTAACAAATTTTCCAAATTGTTTGACAGTTCAGCTTGCGGTGGTTTCTAAACTTATTGGTTGAACCCTTAAGGTTGATTTGCTCTATGTTACTTGTAAGTGTTTTTCTGTCCAGCTCATTTGTTACTCCAAGAAAAGTTTGGATGGATTCACCATGAAGGATTACAGAAGTTTGACTGTGGCCCTTGTCCACTTCTATTTTAGTGTTGATTCCCTATATAGTAAATAGACTAGGGATTTGATGGGGAATTCTTGAAAAATATACACAGGAAATAACATCAAAATGGCTTGGTGGCTGCTCTGCAACATGATTTAAACCGTTAGTAGTAAATTGTTTCAACATTAAAGAGATAGAAGATGCTTGAGTTGAGAGTGAAGTGAGAGTGTCTACTTCATGCACTTCGGCTACTCATCTTCCTAAAGTTGCTCAATTTGTTGGCCACTAGTAATTGTTACTGGATATTCTCTCAATGATCTCGTAAGCCTCATTATAAGACTTCGACAAGAGAGCACCATTCACAGAAGCATCTACCACCAACTTTGTATGTGCGTTGAGTCTATTATAAAAAGTCTCTAATTGGATGCAATATGGAATCCCGTGTTGAGGGCAACTACGATGTAACTCCTTGAATCTTTCCCATTGCTCATATAAGGATTCAACATCTATTTTTTGAAAAGTTGTGATCACATTCCGCAACTTAGCATTTTTTTCTAGGTGGGAAATACTTTACTAGAAAGTGTTCAAATAATTCTTGCCAAGTAGATATTGAATTGGGTGGCAACGAATTAAACCATGCTTGTGCTCGATCTCACAATGAGTACATAAACAACTTCAATCTCAATATGTCTTCAGCTACATCAGCTATCATAAAGGAATTACTCACCTCCATGAATAGTTGAAGGTGAAGGTGTGGATATTCTATGTGCATTCCACTAAATTGACCCATTGTTTGAAGCATTTGGAACATCACAGGCTTCAGCTCAAACTATGATGAGTCAATCTCCTTTCTCCTAATTCACGAATTTAGTTCGTAAAAACATGGCACAACATACTACCTTATAGCTCATCCCTATCACCAGCAATAAGGATTGGATTATGAACATTAGTGGCTCCATTCCCTTCGCATCATTTTGATTTTCAAGGTCCATTTTTGTGGCTTGTCTTTGGGCTAATCTTTCTCGCCTTCTTTGTCAAAATGTCTTCTTGATTTTAGGGTCTACGTAAAGTATATCAATGATTTGATCTATACTTATATACACTAGAAAGTAAATAAAATAAAGAAAAAAATGAATTAAAAAATAACATGTTAATTAAAAATAAAAAAATAAACCAAATTGCAAGAAATAAATTCAAAAATAATAATGAAATTAACAGTCCCCAGCAACGGCACCTAAATCTTGTAATGCATAGGTTTGTGCAAGTATACATAGTCGTTAACAAGTAATAAGTAAGTAAAAGAGTTATCATCTCCACATGAACTGTATATGTTAATCAATAATTTGCAAAATTAAGATTTACAAGCTGGTAAGAAAACACAATAAATTATGGTGAATGATGTGAAATTAAATTAATTATCTAGATGCAAATTTACTTAAATGAAAATGAGATTACTAATGTGATGAGATGGCTTAGCAACAAATTCACAAGCTTCAACAATAATAACATGAATGAGCTAGAACAATTACAACATTTGACTAAATTCATCTTTCATCATGTTTAACAATATTCCAGAAAATATTCCATGGCAACTCGATCTTTCATTATCTTGAAACCTGTTATAAGTCCTTTTAGAATCTTATACTTAGAAAAACATGCATACTACCACTATAATATTTAACTAAGGGTTTCTTAGAGTTTATGTGAAGTAACAGTGATGGATAAGGTTTGAAATAATTTAATCACACAAATTTAAAAGTTATGCAAGGTAATAGAGCTCTTTCGAGTTATTACGAACCTTTAATTTAATCGGGCTAGGATCTAAATTAAACATGCATATTTGAATTATTGTGCCCTTTAATCATCATCTACCTAGGATTGATCAACTAATTCTAATGCATTCAATCATATTTTAATGAATGAAATATATGCATGAGTTTAATTGAAAGCATGAACGATTGAGGCATAGAATATCATAAACCTGGATCAAATGAACTTTATCAAATTAATGTAATCATTCTAGCTAAACAAAATTAAGCTATCATTGTTACTGAGAAAACGACAAAAACAAATTGCAAACATGTTAAATAAAAAGAACAAAAATAAAGATTAAGGAAGAAGAACTCTTGATGATTTTAGGGGTTCTCCAAACCAATTGTGATGGTTTCCTCTGATCTTTGTGATTGCTTCATTACAAAATGCTCCTAAAGGTGGCCAGCCCAGAGGGAATTTTCTAGCTAAGAGGAATGCGGAGAATGAATGGCTTTATGCATGAAAAGGAACAAAATAAGATGAAAGAATGTGAACTGAGAGATGAATAAGGGATGAGGACCGAAGGATGATTAAAATGAGAAGTGAGGGTTGGTATTTATAGTAGAGGGATGGTATAGGAGTTTGTTAAAAATAGCTTGAAGGATCCCTTAGTTTTCTGCTTTGCTTGGCTAGTGTAACACCCCAAACCCGGCCTAGACGTTATGGCCGAATTTGGTAATGCCATATGATAGCATTTGAAACTAAGTTGTTACGATAAAACAATTTTACATTTGTTTACACTCATTAACCCCAAAATCGTTATCTATCCAGTCGTTCGTTTTTACACATTTCATTGCGGAAGCTTTTAAAAGTCGTTTTGAGTAAATCATGTGTTTAGAGAAAACTTTGCATTTTTGAAAACCAAGTTTTTAAACATCTTGGCAGATATAAATCCACAAAAATAAATAATAACCCAAACTAAGTAAAAGTCCCAGAAAGTTCACAATTTACATAAAAAAATTACCCAAAATATAATTAAAAATTAAATACCAAAAGTTGGAGAAAAAGTTTAAGTTCGTGTGGCCACCGCCAAGTCCTCCGCTGCACGGACTCGTCAAGTCTAGGGATTACTTGCACAGATTAAGCAGAAGGGGTGAGTTTACGTCAACTCAGTATGTAATTCCCCGTGCAAACAAATAGACAGTATACAAAATAAACTCAGTTTGGGCCTAGCCCTTTTCAGTATCAATGACAGTATCAGTTAGGGCTTTAGCCCATCTCTGTACAAAAGAAGTCATGCATTTGGGCTTTGGCCCGTTATAATATCAGTAATCAGTACAGTATCAGATTATGCAGTAAACAAGTCCTACCCAGCCAGCTTCTACACACCATCTTCGTCCAACCCTACACTCAATGTGGCGATATAATCAACCCACCCATCCCTACACTCCAAAATAGTACTAGAAGCGGCACTGGACAATAATTTACAGCTGAGTTGCCAGTATATTAGGCTTAAAGCCTTTATTACACTTCCTCCACATATATCATCTCATCCCCATGCAATGCAACATACAGTCATGGCATGCTATCACATAGTGTCATGCATATAATTAGTACAGTATTCTAATCATTCTCAATAAATAGTCATACATATATCATTCAGTCAATTAGGGATCAAAGCATTACTTACCGACCCCACAGTAGGTTCACAGTTAACTCGGGCGACCCGTGCAACCTTAGCAAACAAATCTGTAAATTGAGCTCACACGCCTATGTAATCTGCCCGTGTAGGCCCACACGACCCAAATTGGCCTTCACACGGCCTGGCCCAACATCTCACATGCCGGTATGGTGCACCCGTGTGAGCTCACACGCCTGTGTAGTCCACACAGCCCAATTGGTTGAGCCCGTGTCTCGCACACAGGCGACCACACGCCCGTGTGGTGTCGACGGTTTCATTTTTTAGCTTTCACGGATTCTCGTTTCTGTGTTTTTGGGTACATACCTGTATCATTTTTTATGCCTAAACATTCCTGAGCATTCCAGTACCTAAAAATCAACATTCTAGAGCTCGGATTAAAAACATTCTCGAAATCTAAATCGAACTCTATTCACAACAAAATCTTAAACCACTAAACAACGTGCACGAGAACTTACCGCTGTCGCACAGTACTCCAAACACTCAAACCTTCGCTGGAACCCTAGCCAAAACTTGTTATTCGCCTAAAACGAAATTAACAAAACAATCATCTATCAATCATTAAGTTCTATAACATGAAAACATAATAGAAACGTGACTTACCAAATGCACACACAACCCAAAGGAACGATACGAATTTAGAAAAAGGATGAAAAAGGGAAAAAAAGAACATTTGAGAGTGGGAGGCAAAATTTCGGCAGTAGAGAAGAAAAGGAAGAACGTGAATTCTTTTCTTTTTTGAAATAAAATCCCAAAATAAAATATTTAGCTAACCCCTCACTACTCCACATCCTAACCACCATTCACAGTCTTTCAGTACGATCGAAACTCTTTTAGTCATACGAGCAAAAATAATCTCCCTTGCCCACGCAGGGATTCGAACACAAGATCTCCAGCAACCTAACACTCAACTTTTCCACCAGACCAGTAAGCACATTCTAATATAAGTTCCCTAACATTTAAACTTAAGCCTACTAAGCAAGAGCAAGGCTTTAATTAAATAAAACAAACTTTTTTTCCAAACTAAAGCTTGAACTTGGAACCTTACACACACAACCAGAACACTTAACCACTGAAGTAGATACACAGTTGTGTCACATTTTAACAAAACATAAATATGAGATTTTTGGGGTGTTACAACTCTACCCCCTAAAATAAAATTTCGGCCTCGAAATTTTTACCTAATCAGAACAGATGAGGATACTGCTGACGCATTGCATCCTCAGGCTCCCACATGGCCTCCTCAGAGCTATGGTTATGCCAAAAAACCTTAACTAATGGAATCAACTTCCACCTCAGAACCTTTACATCCCTATCCAATATCTGTACCGGCTCTTCCTCGAAAGTCAAATCTGGCCTAACCTCTATCTTCTCAACTGGCACAACATGCATTGGATTCGAGTGGTAGCGCCTCAACATCGAGACATGGAAAACATCATGAATCCAATCCAATTTTGGAGGTAGCTCTAACTGGTAGGCAACCGGTCCTACTCATCTCAGAATACGGTAAGGCCCAATAAATCTAGGGCTCAGCTTGCCCTTTTGACCAAATCTCAGAACCTTCTTCCAAGGCGAGACCTTCAGAAACATGAAGTCCCCCCACAGAATATTCAATCTTTCGCCTCTTCAAATCAGCATAAAACTTCTGCATGTCAAAAGCTGCCTTTAGACGGTCCCTAATCAGCTGAACCTTATCCTCAGTCTCAAAAACCAACTTAGGGCCAAAAATATGCCGCTCTCCCAACTCAGTCAAAGATGAAGGAGTACGACACTTACGACCATACAGAACCTTGTAAGGTGCCATCTGTATACTAGATTGATAACTGTTGTTATAAGCAAACTCTACTAGCAGTAAGTACTCCTTCCAACTACCACTAAACTCGATCACGTAACTCCTTAACATGTCCTCCAGTATCTGAATCACCCTCTCTGATTGACCATCTGTCTAAGGATGGAAAGCAGTACTGAAACCCAATCTAGTACCCAGAGCTTCATGAAGCTTCTTCTAGAACCGAAACGTAAAGCGAGGATCCCTGTCAGAGACGATCAAAGCTAGTACCCCATGTAGTCTCACTATCTCAGACACATACAATTTAGCCAGCTTCTGCAGAGAGTAGTCAGTGCGAACAGGTATGAAATGGGCAGACTTGGTCAATCGATCCACGATGACCCATACTAAATCCTACTTAGTGGACGTTAAAGGCAACCCACTGACAAAGTCCATAGTCACTCGCTCCCATTTCCAAAGCAGAATCTTAACTGGCTGAAGCAATCCCGAAAGTAACTGATGCTCACCCTTAACCCGCTGGCATGTCAGACATTTACCCACAAAGTCTGTAACCTCACGCTTAAGACCTGGCCACCAATATAACTCACGAAGGTCCTGATACATCTTATTTTTGCTAAGATGCATAGCATCAGGGCTACTATGTGCCTCTCGCAGTATAGACTACCTCAACTTGGTATATTTTGGAACACAGATTCTCCCACAGAAATAGAGTGTTCCTTCACTATTTAGTCCAAAATTCACAGTATCCTCACTCTCAACCAGTCGGAAGTGAAGACCCAACGACTCATCCTCTATCTGTTTACCCTTTATCTTATCCATCCACGCTAGTTTAACTAGAAGCTCAGCTAACAAACTACCATCATCAAATAAACTGAGGCGAGCAAACATCGCCCTCAGATAAGTCATAGCTTGAAAATTCAAGCTTGAAAACTAGTATCTAGATTTCTCTGATTTTCAGTGTAAAAAATTGCCATCGGCAAAGGCATAAATGACAAAAACTCAAGCTTGAAATATGTAATGGTTTTATTTTTTCGGGTAAGCTTGACAAAGGTTAGTGAGTTTAATCGGAATATCTCCATTTCCTTGAGCTAAAATAGTTGTGAGATCTTTGATTTGCATGACAAGAGAATTATGAAGGAGTGCATGTACTTGGGTTGTAGTAGTCTAAATCAACTTAGTTGTTTATATCAGCATGAACTGATTTGTCGAGATGTGAATTGAGTTATATGTATTTAAATGATTCTCTGGTATGGTGATGAATTTTTGTACAATCATAAGTATATAGATAGACGTATAGTTGGAAGAAAGAAACTATGTTCTCGAGAGTATGATATGGAACTATGCTTATTGGAATATTCTAACCGAATGATGTTGTTATGAGTTAAAGTTGTTTTAGTTAATGAGATTATCATGTTCGTGAAAGTTGAATGATCGATGCGAGTTAGCAAAGTTGGAAAATAGTTGAAAGTATTATTAACTGAAGTTTTAATGCTAAGTTCAGTCTAGATTAAGTAAAGAATTTATGATTTTTAGTAATGTACTAGTGAACTGATTGGAATATGTTTCATTAAGAGAATATAGAGAAAGCAGATATAATTACAGATGCTGAATGGAAAGATCTTTCTTGATTTTTGTGAGAATGGTTACTCAATTGATTTTATCTGATGATGGAAAAACAATTCACATGATAGTTTTAGTATATACAGAGTTCCTTTTATATAGATCAACTGAGCTATGTGTTCTAAGTGAGTAATTCAAAATTTTGCCAATATGCTCCGGCACTGTATGTTAAAATTCAAAGGCTATGGGAAAAAGATATGCGAGGCTGAAATCGATTTGTGACCTTGGGAAAATAGTGAAAGTGATTCATAAGATTTGGAACCAACTTCTTCTGGTAAGATTTTCGGGGACGAAAATCCCTAAAGGGGGAGAGTTGTAACAGCCCGTTTTTAGGGTTAATCAAAACAGTGGTTTTGGGGCCACCAAATCCGACGAGTAGGTTTGTAAATATTATATTTAATATTTATGAGTTAATTGAAAGTTTAAAAAAGGTTTTGGTATTGTGATTTTTATTTTATAAGTGATTTATTAAGTTCAAGTGGTATAACCCTAAAGTCAAGTGGATTTAGAAAATGAGGTATCGAGACCTCATTTCTATAAACTAAGTCATAAATATTTTTATAAATATTTAAGGAGTGTCAATAAGATGGTATTAAAGTTTCGTTGAAAATCTTTATCGTTTTGATAGTTAATTAAGCAAAAAGGACTAAATCGCGCAAAGTATAAAAGTTGTGTTCTATAAGTTAAAGATATTAAATGGCTATGGAATTAAATAGTGGGAGTCCTTAAGTGGTAATTATTCCATAATTATTGATAGTGGGATTCCATGGCTTGGTATAATGGAAATTATTAATGTATATTAAGGTTAAATATGGTATTTGGTATTATAATAAAATAAAATAAAACAAAAGCCAAATTACATGCTATCATATTCATCAATAGCCGAATGTGAGAAAGAAAATAATGTTCTCAAAGCTTTGAAGGTTCGGCCATGGTTGTTCATGCATGTAAGTCCATTTCGTCTCGGTTTTTAATAATTTTTACGTTTTTTGAGATTGTTGCTTTGTGTTCTAGCTAGCTCATACCTCCGATTTCAAAATTATTAAAGTATTTGGATGATGCTATTATTGAATATTTGAGTATCTTGATGTTTAATGATAGAAAATAAATCTTTGATGGTAGATTATTGAGTTTTGTTAAGTGAATTTTAGCAAAAATGTCAATTTTGGACTAAACAGTGAAATATAATATATTGTGCGGTAAAAGTGTGAATAAATGAAAAATATGGGCTGATATGAGCATGCATGAAATTTGGATCACTTGGGCTATGATGAAATTGACTAAATTTGCATTTTACGAGCTTAGGGACTAATTTGTAAAAAGGTCAAAAGTGTAGGGGTGAAATAGTAATTTTACTAAATTATGAAATTGAGTTAAAATGAATAGAATATCAATTGAAATAGTTGAATTTGATTGATTAGATCATGTTAAGCCTCATACGAGTCTACATCGAGGGAAAAATAGAGTTCTGGACAAGTCGATCCATTTCAATGTTTTGACGATCGAGGTAAGTTCGTATATATTAAGTACTGTTAAATTTATGCTTTTAATTCTTGATATTGTATAAATTTTCTATAAGTGATTGTTGTTATGATTAACGACTTATCGGTTAAAATGGCACTTAGTGTGCGGTTCAAAATAGCTTCGGCTAAAAGTGGCACTTGGTGTGCAATTTGAGATAGCCTTGGCTATATATATATATATATAAATGGCACTTAGTGTGCAAAGTATCGAGGATGGCACTTAGTGTACGAAACATCCAGAATAGCACTTAGCGTGCGAGGTATCGAGTATGGTACATAGTGTGCGAGACATCATAGTATGCGAGACATCGAAGATGCAACGGCATTATGTATATGTATGAAATGGGGTACAGGTATGTACAGAAACTCAAATTAATATGAAATCCATGAATGGTAAGTCCATGAGCATTGTGAAATGATGTTGTGTTAATTTGGTGAATAATAATATATGTTTATAAATGTATGGATTTCTAATTGAAAGAAAGGAAGGTGTGGTAAATTTAGTTATTATCATTTTCTTACTAAAATAGTTTTGGATAACAATAGTAGTCCGACTTTGAAAATACACCAAAAATAATTTCTTATAAAAGAAACGGTGTAAGCAAAATAATTTCATATTATGAGATATTTGAAGTTGTATGAGACAGAGTCAGAACAATTTCGAAATCCCCTGCTCTGATTTAAGAAAATCATTAAAAATTTTACAAAAATATTTATGGGTTATAATTTATATGCCTATAATTATAATCATTATAATTTTACAAAAATGAGTCTATTTTCAATAAAAATGGATGGGAACATTATCCGAGTCCCGTACTATGAGATAATTAATTTTTAGTGAAGAAAGATCGAAGCTGTCGGGCAACGAAACAGGGGTGATTTTAAAGAATAAACTGTACTTATTGGCTAAACCAAAAATTCTAAAAATTTTATGGAAATAATATACGTGAGTCTAGTTTCAATAAAAATTAGCATAACTTAATTTGGAGTTTCGTAGCTCCAGATATAAATAAATTAGTGACTGTGACTCGAGAAAATAGCTTGACCTGAACATAAGTAAAAATACAAATATAGTTGTATTACCTTGAGAAGCAAGTTAATAAATTGCTTATTATTTTCATATGAACTTACTAAGCTTTATAGCTTACTCCCCTTCTTTTTCATCTCTTATAGGTTTATTTAGCTAGCTCGGGTTGGAGATCGCCGAAGATTCAATCATACTATCAAGCTACCATTTTGGGTATAAGTATTCAAATACTTAAGTCTATGGCATGTATCGGGGCTTTATCTTTTGTAATTATGTCATTACTAATGTGGCCAAATGTGTTGGCCTATAATAGTTATAGTTCAATTTGTGTATAGCCATGAATGGTGGCTTATGTTGATTATATGATTATGCATGTGCCTATGTCATGGAGATGAGGCTTGTGATTGTATGTATGTAATGAGTTATATTGTTGGAGGTGAATGCTTAATGGTTTAATTGAGATGAGATGATATGTTGATAACTAAGGCTTAAATGTGTGATATGGGAGTAATCTTATAAACTTTGATGCATGAGAATTAGTAAATTTGAGCTTGACTAAGCATGATGTTTTAAGTATGTAAAATATGATATGAGGTTATCATGATCTTGTATTGTTTGTGGATGATTGAATGTTCAAATGTGCCATGTTAATGGTCAATAAAAGTAAGCATGTGAGTTTGTTATTGAGGGTGGAAATTGGCTTGGAAAATAGCCTAAAAATTGTCCACACTGGCCATGTGTCCCTTACATCATGTACTTTAGTTTCGAATTGGCCACACGGGCTGTAACACAGCCATGTGTCTCAGTTGTGTAAAGGACACGGCATGGAGGCACGGGCGTATGCCTTGGCCATGTGCCCTTATTTTTGTAATGACGTCATAAACAGTGAGTTACATGGGCTGAGGACACGGGCGTGTCCTGAGCCACACGGGCGTGTGACCCTGTTTAAAGATGAAATTTTCTAAGATTTCCAAAAGTTTCCAAAGTTCTCAATTTAGTCCTGAACCACCCCCGATGTATGTTTTAGGCCTCGTCAGCCCGTATAAGGGATGTTATGCATGTGTATGAAAAGTTTTAATTTGGATGAAATTTTATGGCCTGGTTTTGTATAAATGTTTTGATGAACCTTGTTCCGAAGTTGGATACGGGTAAGGGGTGTTACACATAATGTCCATAACGAGTCCTAAACACTGTCTTAAGCACATCAGCCTCCTTAACTCTCAACTGGTGAAATCCCAATCGTAGATCAATCTTAGACAAAAATGAAGCACATCAAAACTAGTCAAACATATCATTAATCATCGGTAGGGGGTACTTATTCTTGATGGTCAGCTTATTAAGTTGCTAGTAGTCGATACACATGCACATGGATCTATCCTTCTTTTTCACAAACAGCACTGGTGCTCCCCATGGAGACACACTAGGTCGAATGAATCCGTGATCTAGTAACTCTTGAATCTGAGCCTTAAGCTTCACAAGCTCTTTCTGCGCCATTCTATAGGGGACGATGGACACCAGAGCTGTGCTAGGAAGAAGCTCAATCCTAAACTCCACTTCTCTGCTCGGAGGTAACCCTGGAAACTCTTCAGGAAACACATCTGGAAAGTCTTTAACCGTCCTGATATCCTTAACCACTGAATCCCCATAATCTGGGACACTGATGTAGGCTAAATATGCCTCAAACCCCTTATGAACCAACTTTTCGGCCCTTAATACAGAAATCATATTTTATAAATAATTTCGATGCTTTCCAAATGCTACTACCTCGCGGCCCTCTGCAGTTCTCAGTACAACCCTTTTTAAGGCACAATCTAGGCTCACTCGGTGCCTAGTCTATTCCCAATATCACATCAAACTCTCCAAAAGGCAGTTCCATCAGATCAAACAGAAAGATAGTCCCTTGAACCTCTAGAGGGACATCCCTAAACATTCTATTTACCCTTACTGATTGCCCCAACGGACTTAGTACAGTCACCTCACTCGTAGTGCTCTCAGCCAAGGTACCCAAATTCTCGGACACAGTACAGACTATATAAGAGTGAGTGGATCCTATATCTATCAATGCAGTATATGGTACATCATAAACAAGAAATGTACCCGTGATGACATCTGGAGTATCTACCTCCTCACGACAATAGGTAGCATAAAATAGAGCCGGCTGCCTCGCCTCAGCCTGACCTACACCTCTGTCCAGTGCTCTCTGACCACAACCCAATCCATTACTACCTCTGGCCTGAACACAACCTCTCAGTGGCTACTAAACTACTTTCAGAGGTGGTCCAGTACCAGTACTCGGGGCTTGTATCTAGTCGGACCTCCGCGGACAATTCCTAATACGGTGCTCTAATGAACAGCACCTCAAATAAGCCCCAGTTTTTTTCCAACACTCGCCCTGATGGAGTCTACCACAGTCAGTACAAGGCGGCTGTCCAGTAGCGGCTATAGGAACCCCAAACTTGATCGGCCTATCAACTCTAGCCTTTTTCTTAAGCATCTGAACGGAATTTGAGGGCTCTGATTCCCTCTTATTCCTACCTCTTTCTCTGTTCTGGCGCTCCACGTGCTTCACTTCTTCGGCGATCTTCACCTTATCAATCATTGCAACAAAATGCTGCTCTCTCTTTGGAGCTATCAAAACCTTCAGATTATCCTTTAGGCCATCCTTGAAGCGAACACATCGCTCATACTCAGTCGCCACCATACCTCTCGCATAGCTGCTCAGTCGCATAAATTCGGCCTCATACTTGGCCACTGATCTATCACCCTGGGTCAAACTCAAGAACTCTCTCCTACAAGTATCCACATAATTGACGCCTACATACTTCCTGTGGAAGTTAGTCTTGAAGAACCCCCAGGATAATTGATCGAGCTGAGTGTCCTCCTTAACCGTAAACCACCACTAGTAAGCCTCATCTTTCAATAGTGACACTGCACCCTTTAGCTTCTGCTCGGGGGTACAGTCCAAATCGTCTATGATCCTCTCTGTGGCCTCAAGTCCAGTACTCACCCACATTAAGGGCGATCCAAGCGACACCCTTGAATATCTCAGCTGCATTAGACCGGAGTCATTCCGTAATCGACCCTTGGCCTCTAACTCCAGTATTGGCCCCAACGACCCTTTCCAAAATCCTCAACATGGCCTGGGAAAGTGCATTGTCCTTAGCCACTCGATCATGAGACCCTGACCCAGACCCATTTTATGTAACAGGTGACATCAGCGTCTTGCTAGTGTTTAAATTCGACATATCGCCTAGTGAAGAGGACTTAGCTTAAGCCTCTCTACGGCCTCTACCACTGCCTCTTGTACCTCGTCCGCAAGTACCTCAAATGCTCATTATCAAATCATGTTTGTCTGTATTTAACTATTTTATGCATCAGTTTACAATTTCAGTAATTTTTTAACAAATTTTTTATACAGAAAGGTATTAGTAATTCGGGTTTGTTCTCGTACAACGCAGTGTCTATCAGTTTAACTACAGTCTCAGTGTACACTATTTTGAGTGTTTTTAGTACAGTCCATCTATAGTAGTCTTAGTATATACAACCTATAACAGTTTCAGTCAAAACATATAACAGTTATAGAGAACTCACGGAATCGGCGCTGGAGACTCAGTGTACCACACGTTCAATATAGTATTTAAAAATTAGTTAAAAATAAGTTTTTCTTTTTAAAACCCAAATCCACAGCCAAGTTTTGCAACTTGACTCTGATTCCACTAAATGTAACACTCCAAATCTGGCCTAGACATTATGGTCGAATCTGGCAATGCCACATAATAGCGTTTGAAATTAAGTTGTTACGATAAAACAATTTTCCATTTTTTTACACTCGTTAACCCCAAAATCGTTACCTATCTAGTCATTCGTTTTTACACATTTCATTGCGGAAGCTTTTAAAAGTCGTTTTTAGTAAATCGCACATTTAGACAAAACGTTGCCTTTTTGAAAACCGAGTTTTTAAATGTCATGGCAGATATAAATCCACAAAAATAAATAATAACCCAAACTAAGTAAAAGTCCCCGAAAGTATGAAATTTACATAAAAATTACCCAGAATATAATTAAAAATTAAATACCCAAAGTTGGAGAAAAAGTTTAGGTTTGTGTGGCCACCGCCAAGTCCTCTGTTGCACCGATTCGTCAAGTCTGGGGATTACCTGCACAGATTAAGCAGAAGGAGTGTGTTTACGTAAACTCAGTGTGTAATTCTCCGTGCAAACAAACAGCCAGTATATAAAATAAGCTCAGTCTAGGCCTAGGCCTTTTCAGTATCAATGATAGTATCAGTTAGGGCTTTAGCCTATCTCAGTGCAAAAGCAGTCATGCATTTGGGCCTTGGCCCATTACAGTATCAGTAATCAATACAGTAACAGATTATGCAATAAACAAGTCCTACCTAGCTAGCCTCTACACACCATCTCCGTCTAACCCTACACTCCTTGTGGGGATATAATCAACCCATCCATCCCTACACTCTAAAATAGTACCGGAAGCGGCACTAGACAGTAATTTGTAGCTGAGCTACTAGCATATTAGGCCTTAAGCCTTTCAATACACTTCCTCCACATATATCATCCCATCCCCATGCAATGCAACATACAGTCATTGCATGCTATCACATAATGTCATGCATATAATTAGTACAGTATTCTAATCATGCTCAGTAAACAGTCATACATATATCATTCAGTCAATTAGGGATCAAAGCATTGCTTACCGACCCCACAGCAGGTTAATAGTAGACTCGGATGACCCATGCAACCTTAGCAAACAAATTAATAAATTGAGCTCACACGCCCATGTGATCTGTCCGTGTGGGCCCACACGGCCTGGCCCAACATCCCACACACCCGTGTGGTGTACTCGTGTGGGCCCACACAACCCAATTGGTTGAGCCCATGTCTTGTACACACCTCACCGGCCATCACATGGTTGTGTCATGCGCCTGTGTCTTGTGCGAACCACCTGGCTCGTCGATCACACGCCCATGTATTGCCACGCTGCCTACCACACAAGCGATCACACGTCCGTGTGACGACGACAATTTCATTTTTTGGCTTTCACCGATTCTCATTTTTCGTGTTTTCAGGTACACACCTATATCGTTTTTAATGCCTAAACACTCTTGAGCATTCCAGTACCTAAAAATCAACATTCTAGAGCTCGGATTAACAATGTTCTCGAAATCTAAATCGAACTCTATTCACACACGAAACCTTAAACCACTAAACAACATGCATGAGAACTTACCGCTGCCACACAGAACTCCGAACACTCAAACCTTAACAGGAACCCCAGCCAAAACTTGCTCTTCGCCTAAAACAAAATTAACAAAACAACTCTCCATCAATTATTAAGTCGTATAACATGAAAACTTAACAGAAGCATGACTTATCGAACGCACATACAACCCAAAGGAATGATATGAATTCAGAAAATGGATGAAAAAGGGAAAAAAAAGAATAGTGGAGAATGGGAGGCAAAATTTCGGTAGTAGAGAAGAAAAAGAAGAACATGAATTCTTTTCTTTTTTGAAATAAAATCCCAAAATAAAATATTTAGCTAACCCTCCACTACTCCACATCCTAACCACCCACTCACAGTCTTTCAGTACAATCGGAACTCTTTCAGTCATAGGAGCAAAAACAATCTCCCTTGCCTACGTAGGGATTCGAATACAAGATCTCCAGTAACTTGACACTCAACTTATCCACCAGACCAACAGGCCCATTCTGATATAAATTCCCTAACATTTAAACATAAGCCTACTAAGCAAGAGCAATGCTTTAATTAAATAAAACAAAAATTTGTCCAAACTAAGTCTTGAACTTGGGACCTCACACACACACCCAGAACACTTAACCACTAAAGCAAATACACAGTTGTGTCACATTTTAACAGAACATAAATATGGGATTTTTGGGGCGTTATAGCTGGCCTTGAAATGTGGAAAAAGAGGTTGATGGTTGCTTGATTCATGCTTTGTTTCATGTATGAATCATTCAAGGGGTTAGATGGTTTCTTGGGTATTTTTTGAAGGCTAATTTATGATTCTTTTACAAGTGCAAGGATCTCCAAATAAATCCTCCAAAAGCTAATTTGGGGCTGCTCATATGCCTTTGCTGAGTTTGGGTTATTCTCCCCTTTGTTGGATGATTTTTGACACACAATTCATAATAGACTTAATCCTTTTAAACAACCATCTTCCAAGTTGGGTTGCATGGAATTCTAATATCCAATTTAATGAACTTGTTGTCCATATGATGTATAATTTAACTTGTGCTCATGTGTGATATTATTTAACTCCCATGCTTTCTTAATTTAACGGTCCATCTGCAAAAATTTGAGTAAAAATTAACATCCAACATAAAATAATAAAATAATGCAAAATCTATACTATTTGTATAAAATTGTAAAATTCACTTAATTTACTTCTAATGTCGTATTATGAATGACAATACCCAATTAGATATCAAATACTTGAGATTAACAGAAATTGTAAGGAAAAAGGTGATATAAATAGTTATAAATATATATATAATTAAGAGTTTACACACCTATCAATTAATAGTATAGTTACAAAGGAACAATATATCATTCCCATGAGGACTACAAGTACTAGTAATTATCATTTTTCTATTATTTAACCAAAAAATCTGAGTGATTAATTAAAGACTAAAATTAACTAAATTAATTAACTAACGGACACAACAAAGAACAAATCAAGAAAATAAATGATTAACAACCAATAAGCAAAATAATACCAAGGAAAGAATTCACTTAGATCCCATCTATTACTATCAATGTAACACCCCAAACCCGGCCTAGAAGTTAGGCCCGAATCTGGTGTGTCACATTAAAGTGTTTTTCAAAAACCAAGTTCTCATTGAAAACCCTTCTTACTACTCAAAACCTCTGGCCATTTTAAAACTTGTGAAACGTTAATTCCCTTAAAACCTTACTTGGTGTAGTAGCTTACTTTTAAACAGTTGCGAAAATGAGATATTTTGAAAACCAGTTGTTGTTTTGGAAAACCGTGCTCTACTTCTAACAGATATTAAGCATACTAAATAAATTTCCCAAATAACAGGTTAAGAAAATAAAGAGGCCTTAATACAACCCAAATCAAAAACCAAAGTACTTAACTAAATAAAGGAAATAGAAAAACATGTACAGTTGTGTGGTCGTCTCCGAGTCCCTCTGCGACACCGATCCACCTAACGCTGGGATTACTTGCACAGTTAATAAACGGGGTGAGTTTATGAAAACTCAGTGTGTAATCCCCTTACTAGAGTAACAACAAGAAATGCAGGTAATTGAGAATCGACGGGACGAGCCTATTACAAGAATAAGATGCAGTTCGATTCAGAGCATACGTGGGCCAAAGCCCGTTAGAATATCATATGAGTCACAGCCCATAACAGAATCAATTGGGTCTAGCCCATCTTAGCCTCAGTTGGACCGAAGCCCACATGGCAATAATATCACAGTAATATCATACATGCAATGCTGTGCAACCCACCCCAATAATCCAACCGCTACACACCAACTCCGTCCCCCGGTACACATCATATGAGGATATAAATATCGACCCACCCATCCGATACACATCAATGGTAGCCTGGTTGCGGTACTACCTTCATTGCAGCAAGCTTCTAATCAAATATTAGGCTTAATAGCCATCGGTGGATCCACGATCGTCAAGCAACCATTCGATCCTCATATACTTCCTCCGTTCCATAATTCCCAACCCATGCAATATGTCGTGTATGTCATGCTCAATCATCACACGTGTATATAGAATGGCCATACTCAGTAACAGTCTTTTAAACATATATTAAGAGCATATCAGTCATACAACCATAGTCAAGTCAATTAAAACGCAGTCATACATTCATAATCAAATTAGTCAAACTTGCAGTCTAAGTCGGTCATTTACCCTCAAGGGTAAAACAGTCATTTTACCCTACAGGGGTATGTCGGTCATTTTACACTACAAAGGTATTTCGATAATTTTACAAGTCGGGGGTGTTTCGGTAATTTTACAAATCGAGGGTATTTCAGTAATTTTACAAATTGAGGGTATTTCGATAATTTTACAAATCAAGGGTGTTTCGATAATTTTACAAATCAATGGTGTTTCGATAATTTCACAAATTAGGGGTGTTTTGATAATTTTATAAATCGAGGATATTTCGATAATTTTACAAATCGAGGGTGTTTCGATAATTTTACAAATCGAGGGTATTTCGGTAATTTCACAAATCGGGGGTATTTCAGTAATTTTACAAATCAAGGGTGTTTCGATAATTTCACAAATTGGGGATATTTCGATAATTTTACAAATTGAGGGTATTTTGATAATTTCACAATCGAGGGTTTTCAGTAATTTTACAAATCGAGGGTATTTCAGTAATTTCACAATCGAGGGTATTTCAGTAATTTCACAATCGAAGGTATTTCAGTAATTTTACAAATTGAGGGTATTTCGATAATTTCTCTTTGTTATGGGTTTATTACTTACCTTGGCCTGTTAACAAGTCCTCCTTGGCTAAAGTGAACAAATACTATGCACCAGGTAGGATTCTAGAGAAGAAGAGGTGAGTCATTAAGACCGCTTAAGTTCCAAGCTCTCCCTAGATCCAATCCTAAACATGCATATACCCATTGCCACACCTTAACCTTATGACTCGTCCACGGTCGCGATTAATTAATTATTTAAGTTTTATGTCTGCTTGAGTAGTTACCAAAAACTAGGTCCACAACCCTTTTCACTAAACACTAGCAGATCCACACTAATTCATTTGACCCTTTTAGGCCCAATCTCGTTCACATGGCCCATCAGGCCCAATCACATTCATATGGCCCATCAGGCCCAATCACATTCATATGGCCCATTAGGCCCAACTACTTCCCACCTAACAGTTAGATTTACACAAACGGCCCCAAGAGCCCGTCGGGGCCCAAAACAGCCCCAACACACGAGAACGCTCGTGGCGGCTTTCAGCTTTTGCCGATTTCTAACAAAGAAGGGCGTGAATACACACCTGTTTATGAGAGCGCGCCGAAGTCCACGATCACCAACCTTGGCACATCCTGCATTGGGTCTTAATCACCTTTTTCTTTTTCACCAACTCATCTGGTTTGCTCTATTTAAAGCCAGGTTCTCACCAATTCCCATGTTAGCTTCCCGATGTGGGATTACTTTCAACTATTAGGAAAATTTTTTATTTTCTTATGACCACCTCAACCATAGAGTTCCAGTCTAACTACACCTCCTACACAACTCAAACAGTAAAATAAATACTCTATTGCGCATCCCAAGACTTGAACCTTAGACCTCACAGTTACACAACACGCCACCTTGCCACTCCACCACAGACTCTTTCTATGTCATATTTTATCCTCAATTAAATATAAGGTCTATAGGCCAAACTCCAAGTTCTTTTAAAAGAAAAACCAAAATAAATTGCAAGAGCCAAAACTTGAACCCAGGCTCACTTGCAACCTTAATGACACCACAACCACTAGACCACAAACTTCCTTGTGTTATTTATTTACCACAATAATTTAAAAGGCCTTCATCTAAGCACCCAGGGTTTTATTCACTTATTACCAAAATTTTTGCTAAAGCCCAGGTTTGAACCCAAGATTTCTCTAACACTTCTAGGGCCATTAACCACCAAAGCAAACATTTAATTGTGTCATTTCCTTGTACAATTAAATGCTTATATATAACCTCCTTACGGACCCAAACTAAAGGCCCAATACTTTTAGGCCCAAATTTGAGGCGTTACAATCAATCTAAATTATGCAATTTCTTTACTTAGTATCTTGATCTATAGAAATTCCTAAATTATGCAAATATCTTTTTCGAGAGTAAGAGCAACTAACTCTAGGTTGATTAATTGACATTTCTTTCTAATTAAAACTCCTATTATCACATTAACTCTATCTATGGATTCTTCTATTTGATTTGACTCTAAGCCAATAGATTTATGTCGTCCTATTTCTAGGATTACATGCAACTCCACTCACATATGCCAGATCTACTCTTAAAAAGAGTCTTTTCCTCCTCTTATTTATGCACATCAAATATGGATCAATACCCTAGAAATATTAAACCACAAATTAAGCACACATAATTAAGAATAAGAAACTAAGTCTTTATTGTGTAAAATAAAAATCAAACAACTGAATCCATCATAGTGTTCATCTCCCCTAGGTATTTAGAAAATTAGTTCATGCTTCAAAGCAAAAACAACCAAGAAAAAATATAACCAAAAAAACTAAAGAAACTCATGATAATCTCCTAATAAATCAATTGGAAGTCTTCAATCGTGATGGAAATCTACTTCAGAGTTGGCTTCAGTAGTGTTTTTTGAGTTGTTTTCTTGACTATTCTTTGACGACTCACTCCTATCTTCTTATTTTTGTCATAAATACGTATTAAAATGCCCAAAAAACCTAAAAGTTGTGTTTTTCTACTATTTGAAATGGCAATTCGTGAAATCAACATAGCCGTGTGAAAGAGGTCAACTGTGTGGCTCCTGTAGCTTGCTCCAATTTTTTTATTAAGCATCAAAACATGAATTTAAAGAATTAGGAGTATAAAATTCACAATCAACATTGAATAATCACCCAAAAATGCATTAAGAATGAGATTAAAATAAATTACTTTTAGCACTTATCACAAAAAGGTTATGTCAAATCACAACTTTTAACTTAGGTAGCAATGATGAATTGCTAGATGCATGGGTGGAGCCAAGGGAGGCTGGTAGGGACCCCGCCCCCCCTAAAATGGAAATTTTCACATTTAGTCCTTTTATAATTTTAAAAATCTTAAATTAATAGATGGTAAAATTACACTTTCACCCCCCCAAGATTGAGAAAAAATTGATTTAATCCTTTAAAAATAATAAAGATATAGGCTATCAAAATAGTAAAATTTCAATTTTGCTATCATAAAAATATACAATTTTATTTTGGGCCCCCCTCAAAAAATTTTCTGGTTCCGCCCTTGGCTAGATGTCACTTATTTCTTGTAATGTAAGAAATGTTCTAGTATTTCTCCCAACTTTACAATATCCCACAGGGTCATACCCTATAGTTGAAACGAATGTAATCCAAATATATTTGGTCTTATATTTAGTTGTCACATGAATTAAATTAATTTTGAATTAATTTAATTTGATAGTTAAATATAAAAATATTTTATGTACAAACTTGTTGTACACAAATAGAGAACATAGATATAATTAATATATAAATTTGATTCATACAAAATATTAATTGTATATATTTTACATAATTTATTAATAAAAACAATTATATTAATTAATTTTGGTCAAAATATAAAAGACATGGAAATTAATATTCTTTTGGAAAGAATATAATTAATATATATATATATATATGAATTTGATTAATACAAAATATTAAGTGTATATGTTTTACGAATTTATTAATATAAATAGTTATATTAATTAATTTTGGTTAAAATATAAAAGACATGGAAATTAATATTCTTTAGGACAGAGTATAATTAATATATGAATTTGATTCATATAAAATATTAATTGTATACATTTTACCAGATTTATTAATATAAACAATCATATTAATTAATTTCGTCAAAATATAAAAGACATGAAAATTAATATTATTTTGGAAATAATATAATTCATTTTTCTAACTTTTCATTAATAAGGGAATAATGCTATTCTTTTGGAAAGAATATAATTCATTTTTCTAACTTTCCATTTGCCTTCTATATTAATTAGGGAATAATCCTAGTTTTCTTTCATTAATAAGTGATATCAAAGAGGATAAAATGGTGATAATCCCTTAGTGTGTTGAGGTTACCAAATTAATAAGTTAAAAGTTCTAGCAACCGTTTTTAATTCTCTCTAAAAAGTTCAAGAGAAAGTGACTATTCATTTTTTACAAGGTGGACTTTGTAGAGGCTGAGACGTTTTCATTGTGGCTTGGAATCGACATCTAATCAACAGCATCCTTTCAACACTTTTAGTAAAGAATGTATATTTTTAACCTAATTTGTTCCTCGTACATGGACCCGTGGTTGATGACCGTAGGAATAATTTTTCTGTTACGCAACGCGGCATACCGACGATCCAACACCAACAATGCCATTGGAAATTCACTAGAGTGATTGGAAAGTAACATTTTAAATAAAATAACATTTTAATTTATTTTCCACCATTTTGGATAAACATTGTAAATAACAATTTAAGTAACAAAATCAGTAGAACTCATATTGAAAATTCATTAAGTTTAACTATAATAATATGCAAATTAAGCATACTATCAAAAGGACCGATGAAGTGGTTCAAGGTGAATACGGATGGAGCGGCTAGACAAGATGAGAAATTAGCTTCATCAGGCGGTGTGATTTGGGATTGGAATGGCCAGTGGGTCATAGTGTTTGCTGGAAGTATAGGCCCTTGTACAGCTTTGGAGGCGGAGAATGATGGTCTAAACTGGGCGAGGAAGCTTGGCCTACGAAAGGTGATTTTGGAGCTAGAAAATGCATCTGATGTTCATTTGCTTAAGAATCCAAATAGTGCTACATTGAACACTACTTCGTTGAGATCTATTGCTGGTATAAAGAATCTGAACTGGGAACTAAGATGGCCTATATTTACCGAGAGAGCAACAGAGTGGCTAATGGTTTGGCAGCAATAGCAATGGGATGTCTTTTTGGCCTACTGGTTTTTCGTGAACCGCCTCTGGAGTTGCAACAGTTTGTGCGTGATGATGATCATGGAACTTCTTGGCCAAGGCCTGTAACATAATTTATCAAAAAAAAAAAAAACCTATAACTTTGCCATCCTTCGACGAAGCGTGAGTTCTAAAGAGGTTTTTGGGTAGCACAACTCGGATTTAGTCCATGAAATATATGAAGGTGTGTAAAGATATTTCAAAATTTCAGATGTTGGATGTCAAAATTCCAATAACTCTACGTCCAATTGAAAAAGAAAATTCTTTTTCCTCTAAATGAATTGTTTAATAATTTTATTATTTTGAAAATTGTTTATAAATTTCATAATATTTTTATTTTAAATAATATTTTTATAAACTTTAATTTTTTTATTTTTTAAGAGTTTTCTTAGAATTATTGTTATTAAAAATGTTCAAATATCAAAAGATATTTTACTTATAGTTTAGGGTCAAATTAGTTATTAACCTTTTGAATTACATGTCACATCATTCTCTTGACGAAAGTTAATGGGAGAATGATTAAAACGTAATAACTCAATAATATTAGCGATTATTACATAACTTTTAAAAGTTAGATATCTAAAACGTAATTTTAAACAAAATTTAGAGATTGATAGTGTAATGTAGCCTTACAATTTCTCTATTTACTAGTATTGTCACTCGCTATGTCGAGGATTTTCAAAAAATTATATTTTTATTAATAAATATTTAAAATAATTTTAATTATTTAAATTTTATTAATTATGAAATTAAATTTATTATTTATTTAAGATTGGATACTCTTTTTTTGTAATAGTAATGGGATAGTTTAATTAGAAACTAACAGAATTGTCTTTTGAATTGGAGCAAAAAGATTGGATATTTAAACAAATTTGATCAACAACCTTAGCCGAAGGAACATGAAAAATTCGTGAACCACCCGGATTATCCTCCATTAAGCCTGCCAGAAAGTGGGATGCATAATTCGCTTCTCTTGGAATATGTCTGATGATCACATGCTAATCGCGCTTACAAAGTTCTTGAATTATAGAGACCAAGTCTCTGGTCGTTTGTCTATTGAGATCTCCAAGGACGTCTTTAACAGCTATAGCACAATCAGTCTCAACTATCACCTCTTTCCATCTGGCCTTCCAAGCAAATTGTAGTCCATCATATATGGCCCAAAGCTCAACTTACTCAACACTACACCTTCTAATATTCCTCCCGAATCCTCATAACCACTAGCCATGTTGATCCCTTGCAATAGCCTGAAGATGGGTTACGCACTTCATCAACATTCAATTTAAAAGAGTAATAAGGTGGTGGTGTCCATCTACAATCCCTGCTACGAATACTAGTGGAATCCTCAATCATGTTTACTCTCATCTTGATGCAGCTTACCCAACACCATGAAGATTGGATGAGGCTGACTGAATTTAAAGGAACATCCTGAAAAATCTTAATATTCATTTGTTTCCACAAATTCCAGTAGATAATACCAAAGAAAGATGGTCAGGCTATATCATGGAATTCCAATCCAAAAACGTTCCTTAAATTAGCCAAAATCCAGTGCTATAAAGAATATAAGAAAATTTGGGAAAAGGGATTTGATGGGAGAATTTGTTTCCAAACTTCCTTTGCTTGATGGAAATCTCTCAAAACATGGATACCCGATTCTTCAACATATCCGCAAATCGCACAAGAAGGATCCTCAGAAACACCTCTTCTACATCGCTCCAGATTTTTCATTAGGCAATCCTTAAAGACCAACTAGAGGAATTGTCAAATTCTATTAGTGTCTTAAGATTTAACTAAGTCCTAGGGAGATTTGTTATCTTGTTAGTAGGAGTAGGAGTAGGAGTTGTTATCTTGCTAGTAGAAGTAGCAATTTGAATTTTTATTGAGGTTGTTATTTGAGACTTGTATATAAGGGTTGCTTTGTTAATGAATTAAATCATCTATTTCATTCATATTTTTTCTATACTTCAATTAGTTCTTTGTTAAACCAACTGTAGTATTAGAGCTATTTTTCTTGAAGGACATGTGAGAAAAGTTTTGTGAGAGTTCTAAGAGAAAATTGAGAGATACACTTGTGAGGTTTTGAGGATAATGGAATCGGGATCAAGTAACATGTCTGCATTAGCCCCACCTGTGTTTGATGGAGAGAATTATCAAACATGGGCCGTGAGAATGCAAGCATACATGGAGAGTTGTGATTATTGGGAAGTTTTCGAGGAAGACTATGAGGTGACTCTAGTTCTCAACAATCCAACTATGAACATGATCAAAATGCATAAAGAGAGAAACACCGGGAAGGCTAAGGTAAAGGCTTGCCTTTATGCTTTGGTTTTACTAATCATATTCAATAGAATTATGGTTTCTGGATCAGTGAAGGAGATATGGGACTACCTCAAGGCTGAGTATTAAAGAGATGAGACGATCAAGAGCATGAAGGTGTTGGACTTGATCAAAAAATTTGAGAAGCTACAAATGAAGGACTTTGAGTCAATCAAAGAATATTCAGACAAGCTGATAGATATTTCCAACAAGGTAAGAGTTTTTGGGACTAATCTCTCTGATTCTAGACTGGTGTAGAAAATACTTGTCTCTGTTCCTAAAAAATATGAAGCAATAATTGCCTCTTTGGAAAACACCAAGGACTTGACTTAATTGAGAGTAGTGGAGTTGATCAGTGCTTTACAAGCATAAGAGCATAGAAGGCTAATAAGGCATAAAGGAAGCATAGAAAGAAGCATTGAAAACTAAGATGCAGCAGGGCAAAAAAGAAAAGGAACAGAACTGGAATGGGAAAAAGAGTGATTGCAATAGTGGTTCAAAAACTGTTGCAAAAAGTAATACTACTAAAAATTATAATAATTATTCTTCATGTAAGTATTGTGGAAAATAGAATCATCCCTATTTTAGGTGTTGGAGAAGGCTAAATGTGAAATGTAGAAGGTGCAAATTGATAGGGCACATTGAGAGGTTCTGCAAGGAACCGAGAAATCAATAGCAAGGTGGAGCACATGCTGTAGTAAAAGAAGAAAAGAACCATTTTTTTGTCGTCTCTTGTTTCTCATTAAGCACTTTATGTAACAGTTAGTTGATAGTGGTTGTACCAATCACATGACTTGTGATGAGAAGTTGTTTAAAGACCTTGACAGGTCATTGAAGTCAAAAGTAATGATAGGAAATGGAGAATACCTAGAAGTGAAGGGAAAAGGCATAGTAGCAATAGAGAGCTGTGCTAGAACTAAGTTGATTTTAGATGTTTTATTTGTACCTGAGATTGGTCAAAACTTGTTGAGTGTTGGGAAATTGGTAGAGAAGGGATTCAAGGTGATGTTCGAAGAGGAAAGGTGTCTGATCCTTGACTCTAGTGGCAACGAATTGTTTAGGATCAAAATGCAGAAGAAGAATTTCTCATTGAATCCATTTGAGGAGGAGCAAGTGGCACCCAAATGTTAGGAAAGAATGACATTAATGCAACAAATAATTATGAAATTGATGAAACAATGTAATGAAAAGAGATTTGAGCTTGAGATAAATCAGCAGATAATTGTATCCTGCAAGAACAACTGCAAATCAAGTGTTTTGAGAATGAGTTGCATGCAAAGGTAACTCTCTTAGAGCAGTAGTTGACATCTCTCTCTGATGATAAACTATCATCTTTTGCACATGAAATATCTGAAGAACATGCTGATGAGCTACGAAAAAAATTCTATCTCAGGAGATTGAGAATAATGTGCAATTTCAAAAAAGAATAGTAGGGTATGTTTCCAAAATCAAAAGCCGACTAAAGACGCTTCATATGCGAAAGAATTAACATCTGGAGTTGCTATTGAGTTAAAGAATTTAGTTGGTAAGTGATCGAGCATTCAATGCAAAATGCAAAATTGAAAAAGGAATTATTAACTGCAAGAAGATTTGTTAATCAAACCATAAATGGTATTAACTACAAGTATAGTGACAACAAAAGACCTTGGAAGAAGGGGCGGTACTCTGGCCACTCTCATGACTTTTTGGAGTAGCTTGTGATGATTTTGAATTATGGAATTTTGATTTAGATGGAATTACATGCTAGGAAACAAATGAAGGCAACTCTTGAAGCTACATTAGTCGAGAAGGAATTCATAGAAGGCGAATATTGAAGAAATTGGTTTATTTACAAATCAGAAGATCAAATGATAGATATTTTTTACTAAATTTTTCATGTTAGTAAATTTGAGTTTCTTAAGAATAAACTTGGTGTCTATAGCACTTGAGTCAGGAGGAGAATGCTAGTGTCTTAAGGCTACAACTATTTTTTTTTTTAAATAAGACTTAGTCCTAGGGAGATTTGTTAGCTTGTTAGTAGGAGTAGGAGTTGTTAGCTTGTTAGTAGGAGTAGCAATTTGAATTTTTTGTTGAGGTTGTTACTTGATACTTGTATATAAGGGTTGCTTTGTTAATGAATTAAATCATCCCTTTCATTCATATTTTTTCTGTACTTCAATTAGTTCTTTGCTAAACCAACAAATTCACTGAGAGCCGTCGAGACTCCAAACTAACCTCCATTTAACATCCCCAAGATTGAGTGAATTCTTTAATAGAATACTATAAGAAGACTTAATCGTATAATAACCATTAAGAGACCACCTAGATATGAGAGAATCCGGACCAACCAATGGATTCGGCATAGGGATTTCGACAATGTGAAAGATAACAATGCCATCAAGTAAACATCACAGATAGTCTCAACTCTAGTCTCCACTTGAAGAAACAATCTCATTTAAAGTTATAGAACTATCAATGAATGAAGGGTATTGACAGTAATTAAAAAGAGGGTTGAGATCTGCAAGCCAATTGTTGGTCCAGAATTTCACACATGAACCATCACCAACAAGCCAAATAAGACTTTGACAAAGAAAAGGCCAAACTTTTGTAAGCGATCTCCAAGTGAATGAACAACTACTTTTGGATATGTCCTCAGGGATAATCCCAAAAATGTTATATTTGACACAAAGGACTTTCACCCATAACACTTTCTTGTTTGGAAGGAGATTAAAACCCAACTTAAGTATGAACGATTCAATTTGCTCTTTGAGGCAACGAAGCCCAATCCCTCTGTTAGATAGAGGTTGGCAACAATCCTTCTGATTCACCAAGGATACCTTTTTGTTAGAAGTTGTACTCCTCCAAATACAAGCCCTTGCAATTTTTTCAATTTCTACACAGATACCAAGAGGTATCTTGATAGTTTGCATGAAGTAGTTGAGAATCAATAACAAAACTAATCGAGCTAGAGTAACCCTTCCTACCGTAGAAAGCAATTTTGCATTCCAATTATCAAGTTTGCATCTAATTTTATTAACAACAAAACTGAAAGTATTCTTGGTGACTTTTGTGGAATAGAGGCAAAACTAAGTAGGTACCCAAGTCATCCGAAAGGCGAAATCCAAGGATATTGCATATACTTACAGCATTGGCAGCATCAACATTTTTAGGGAATTAAATGGTAGTTTTCTGTTCATTAACTCTATGTCAGCCTTACCAAAAGTAGATAGAGCTTTATTAATTTTGTGCGCCTGATCAACCTCAGCTTCTGCAAACAGGAGTAAGTTGTCCGCAAAGAAAAGATGTGAAATGGGCGGACCATTCTTACCTAGTACGACCGGTTTCCAAGATTTTTTTGCGGCTTCTCTATGAATTAAATGGCCTAATCTATCTATGCAGAGAATGAAGATGTAAGGAGATAAAGGCCATCCTTGCCTAATACCCCTCTTAGGAATAAAGCCAAAAGAAAGACTATCATTCCACATAATTTGCATTAAACCGAAGAAAAATAGCCCATGATGACTTTAAGCAAGGCCGAAGCAAAACCAACATCAACCAAAGTGTCTTAAATAACTTCCCAACGAATTCTGTTATAAGCTTTTTCTAAATCCACCTTCATAGCCATCCACAATTTCTTCCCTTTATTTGTCTGCATGGAATGTACAATTTCCTAGGCAATGATAATATTGCCCGTAATTTGTCTTCCAACCATGAAACTCACTTGATTTTGAGCAAAAATGATGGAAAAATATGTCTGAACCGATTGGCAATGATTTTTTGTGACAACCTTATACAAGACATTGCAAAGACTTATTGGCCAAAAATGGGAGAAAGAAGTAGGATTCCTAATCTTCAGTATGAGAACCAAGAGTGTGTTATTAACAGAAGAGATGGGAATCTTATCAGAAAAAACATCACGAACCCAAGAATAAACATCCGATCCGACCATATCCCACTGACTCTAGTAAAAAAGAGCGTGAAAACCATCAGGGCCAGGAGCTTTTAAAGGACCCATACTAAACAAAGCATTTCTAACCTCTGCATTAACGGTCATGGTTAAAGAGTCCATAGTGCTAGAGTTGACTTGCGAAAAGTGACCACGTAAAGGGCAAGCATCACATGACAAATCATCCAAGGAAGAGAGAAGAGAAAAAACGAACTGCTTCATCATGCAATCTCTGATTATCATAAAACCAGTTATCCACAATTTTCAAGGCAAAAATTTATTAGAATTCTACCTTATAAGAGCTTTATTATAGAAAAACTTTGTATTACGATCCTCAAAATAGACCTAATCCATCCTCAATGTCTGCTTCCAAAGTAATTCCTCCTCATCAAGAATCTTTTCATATTCTAAATGTAACTTCGATTCAAGATTCAGAAGGTACCTGGAATATCTACGATCTAAAGTAGCTTGAACTTTACCAATATAATGGGCAATCGCTCATTTCCTTCTGATAATGTGGCCGAAAACCTCAAAATTCCACTTTTTAAAGCTTGTAGTAAAAGAAGTGAGATTGCCAATAATATCAGTATCATGTCCAAATATCATGGATGTATTTGTTAAAATCCGGATAAGAAACCCAAGATGCTAGAACCTGAAAAGGTCTCGGTTAAATAGCTTGACTGGGGCTGCAAAAAGATAAGTAAATAGGTCTGTGATCAAATTTGAGACGAGGAAGATGGAAGACAGAATCACCATAATAAAGTCGGCACCATTCATTATTACCAATTACTCGATCTAATATTTCAAAGATAGCCCCTCTTTTTCGTGTGAACTGTGGACCTTTAAACCCAAGATCCATCAACCCACTAAGGACGAAATTCTAAAATAACTTGCATCCAGAAAAAATAGGATGACCACCCCTCTTTTCATCCGAAGACAACACTGAATTGAAGTCCCCCAACAAAACCCACGGCTCGAAAATGGAATGAGCAATATGATCCAAACGGCCGCATAAAGTCTTACATTTTTGTTTGTCCGGATAACCATAAACCAACGTCACTAAAACACTTCTGGATCCCCCCTATTTACCCAGTCGGCAAAGAATAAATTGTGGATCATTAAGAATAATTTGGATCTGAACAGTATTTCTCCAACAAATACATAAACCCCCAGCATAGCCTCTAGCTTAAATTCTGTGAGAATAATCCAAGCCAATTTTAGAAATGATTCTATCTACCTTCAAACCACTGACTCGAGTTTCAAAAAATGCCGCAACATCAACATTAAATTTAGCAAAGCAATCTCTAACCACCCTAACAAACTTAGGTGATGCACACCCTTTACAGTTCCATACAAAAATACTTGGTAACATCTGACAAATCATAGAGAGAAAGACAACATCAACAGATCCACCTTAAACATCTAAGGTAGTGGTTTCAGCAATTCCACGAATTCTTGCGGAACGGTATTCGACCGGGCAAGGCGGTTATCGGAACGTTGATAAGAAGAGAGAGGGGATGAAGGCGAAGAAGATGACGTGGATGCATCTGAATCGTTGAGGATTTCATCGATGGTACGGTGAGGAACGATTGAGTTGGAATCGTCGTCGGAATCGGAGAAGTGTGAGTCAAGTAACGTGTCGAGGTCAGCTTCCATTTTGGGTAAAAGCTATGTCGTTGACACTTTAAAATTCAGCTTTATTATATAATCTCCAGTAGTGAACGTGAACAAGTTCATTGTTACCAAGAATTTCAGGCAGTGAAGGATCCCAGCTTCTTTTCGGAGATCTTAGCCATCAAGCCTTCTAAACCGATCCTGTCAACGAATTTTGTCATAGCTTTAGCAACAGAATCACGACCAAATGCCTTCACCTTGAATTTGTTGCCTGGACCCCGAAGATTGTGAGACCCGTTTTTAAAACGTTTGAGGTTTCCAATTTTCGAAGAAGATAAGGAGACAGCCAAATTCGCATCAACAGAATGAGAATTGGGATCCCAATTTTCTACAAACTTAATGACTCAATGAAATTCTGGATTCAAGGTTGTCACAACAGATTTTTCTACTAAATTACGTGAAGTGCCTTGGGTTAACAAATTTAATTCCCTACTGGAATTATCATGCGAAATAAGAATGTGGGTTTCTTTTGAATTAACGTCACCCACTATGCACAAATAAGGAGTTGGGTTTCATTCTACGGAAATGAAAGTATTAGCCCGTTGGGAATTTTTGGAACCACCAAGCCTAGAACCCATCCTTAAAGGCCCAAAACATCCTGTCTTTGAGATCCAGCAGAAACCTTGGCACTTTGCTTGGAAGACCCATTAACCATTTTGGAGGAACCAGCAGCGTTTGGGTCTACCAGGCCCAACTCCTTATCTGTTTTTTCCTGATCCAACCCCTGACCTGTAGCAACTTATTCTACAAGTGACAGTGGAACCCCAAAATCCCAAATTTGTTCATCGTTGTCCGTGGGAGTTGACCCTTCTTCATGTAAGGGGTTGTAATAAATGGCAACCCCTTTTCCTTTCAACTTTGCTGAATCAAGGGGATTGGGTTCCCCATTAATGGCTCAGTTCCCATCCCTCAAATCATGGATAACGTTAAAGCGAGATCCCATCGATCCCGTTACTTTCTTTTCTTCTCATCCAATTGCTGATTTCCGGCTAAGTATACTATTCCGTCGATTAACCACCATCCATGGCCCAAACATATCCAAATCTTTCCTGTTCTCATCTGAGATCAGATTTTCTTGGTTCATTTCCCCTAACGCTGTAACACAGTTGGGAACAGAGGAGCAGGAATCTTTAAAGTGACCAAAATGACCACAAGAAAAACAAATATTGGGAAGAGACTCATACTTAACGTGTCGAATACATCCATCAACTTTGATTTTAGAAACCAACGGATTGTTAAGGTCAAGAAAAATCGCCATACGAACAAAACGGCCCCTTTGCGCATTACCAGTGTTAACATCCAGTTTTATGACTTGCCCAATCGTCTCCCCGATGCTCTTTAAAATACTCTGCCAATACAAAAAAACCAGGAATTCCCGAAAGTCAAATCCAAGCAACCACGTTGGATGGGAATGGCTAGGAAGTGGAGAAGGATTTTGTCCATGGTTGAATACTGTCCAAAAATAATCCAAGGTCCTTCCGTGAGGGCCCGAGTATAATTCGATTCCTTTTGGAACTTCACCATGAAATAATCATTTTCCAAGTTCATAATTTTAATGGGGGTAGTTGGTTTCCAGAGGTTATAGATTTTATTCGAGAGCGTTTGGAAACCTATTTTCTTTCCCAAAAGTTTAACCACAACCGCACAAGACATACCTTGATATAAGATTTGATGAATCCTATCAGAGAAATGAATAGAGGGCAAACCATCCTTTGTTCCAGTTGTAACATCTCCATCAAGAAGTTGTAAGTCATCATTATCCTGTCCGATCACACTCTTTCCTGTATCCCTCGAAGCACCAAGCAACATGTCTTTGAAAGATACTCGTGAGTTAGCAGGCTTTTCAATACCATTAGAAATCCCAATTACGTCCACATCATTGCTACGCATACGAATTTTTTAGTGGCCTTCTCCTCCAAAGAGTTCAACGAAGAAGAAGAATAATGTTGAATATCTTCTAGTGTCGAATTCTCTCTAGGTTGGAACATTTTCTCACGCTTTTGGATACTCATTTTAAATACATGATTTAAAACTAAATACTAA